>NW_024429229.1:919736-1007973 GCF_017639785.1 Mesocricetus auratus | reverse complement strand
AGTCATGAAATATATGTAATATACTTCAAATTAAAATGGTGAGCTTCTAACTGAGTTCCACAGACACTGGTGATCATTTACAATCAAACACGGAAGACTGAGCAATGGGAGTGTTTGGGTAACTTACGTGTGGGTACTGGTGTTTTTATAGACACTTGGCAGAAGTGGCAAGTGTGCCTATTGAAATGCTGCAAGCCATCTAATAAATTAATTGTGACATTACAATTAATAATATCTGAGTGTCAGTGGAGTAGTAACATATTTTTGTGTCAGTTCTTCAAACATTACTAAAACCAACTTTAGAGTCATTGAAATTTATGTCAATATTTTTGTTTCAGTGTTACACTTGTTTTTTCTACCTCTCAGAACTGTTTTCCTGCAGTGCCGCCAAGCTTGCCAACTTTGTTAAAGAATTCGCATCCAAGTCAGTTTCCTGCACCTGAATTGACTCCAGGGATTCCTGCTGGGATTGCCAGGGAAAAGGGAGAGCTTTAGAGTTTTCAGATGTGAAAAACTCAGGGGCTTCTACTCTTGATGGCTGAAAGATTTGACTGCAAGTCCTCTTTGAATATTTCCCACCAGAGCACCAGTGAACATGCTAGAGGAACCGAGTGGCCTCTTTTCCAGTGTGTTTACTGATCAGAGTGCATACCACCCATCTTAAAATGATCCTCTGCAGAGTTGAAGACTGAGCCCATCAAATCAACAAGGTTTCCCTTTCTCTATAAGCCAAAGCCATGCACAGGAATTTCCTCCCTTCAACATTTTCTTTGGTGCATGATGTGAAAGATGTCAGAGTTCTGTTCTCTTCCTCCTTCCACCCCCCTCTCTCTCTCTCTCTCTGTGTGTCTCCCTTTCCTTCCCTCTCCTTTCCCCTCCCTCCTTTCTTCCCTCCTCATCTCATATAACCCACTGTTGGCTTTCTTTTGGGGCTGCCACCCAGCTACCAAATAAGATTCAGACTAATTCTTAGTTACGAATACTGGGCCTTAGCTCAGGCCTGGCCCCAGCCAGCTTCTCTAACCTAAATTAACCTGTTTCTCTTCATCTGTATTTTGCCTTGGGGCTTTTTACCTTTCTTTTCTTCTGTATGTATTATTTTCCTGCTTCTTCCATGTCTGACTGATATCTTCTTCTCTTTGTTTTTTTCTTCTCTCCCCCCAAGCCTAGATTCCTCCTATTTATTCTCTCTGCCTGCCAGCCCTGTTTTTCCCTTCTCTGTTGAGCTCTTTATTACACCAATCAGGTGCCTAAGGCAGGAAACACATCTTTACATAATTAGACAAACGCAACATAAACAAATGTAATACATATTTGCCTATTTAAACAAATCCACAATAGGCATTGAACTCCCTGTGTAACTAGACACAAACTTGAACCCCTTCCAAAGCCCTTGTCTTTATCTCCTGGGATTTCAGGTGTGCCCTACAAATGTGGCCTGAACAGTTTTAACTTCCAAATCTAATAATTAATTATTGGTAGACCTAACCCATATAAGTTATATTTGGAGTTTGCCAGAGGCCCCGAGATTTATTACCAGCCCTCACATCAAAATTCACCGGGTCTGTAAGTCCAATTCCAGGAGATCTGATGCCCTCTTATAACCTCTGCTGGCAGTAGGCACTCATGTGGTACACAGAAAATATATATGTATATACATATGATGTATATGTATATGTATGTATGTATATATGCAAGCCATCGGTACATATAAAGCAACAAAAAGACTGTTTTAGTTTTTTTATTAATATTTTTTTATTTTCCATTTTAAATTTAGATAAGAAACAAGGTTGCTTCACAAGTCAGTACGAGGTCCCTCTCCCTTTCCCTCCCCTCCTCCCGTGCCCTCCCCCCATCCCCCCCCCGTTATCCCCTCATTCCCCCAGGGAGGGTGAGGCCCTCCATGGGGGTGTCCATAGTCTGTCATTTCATATATGGCAGGGCCTAGACCCTTCCCCAAGAGTTCAGGGTGAGAGTGCGCCTCACATTGTTCTATGGGAGTCCAGAGACCGTGTGTATACTTGGGATGGGTACTGATCTGCTGTCCAAGGCTCAATAGATTCCCTAGGCCTCCTCACTGACACCCAGATTCAGGGGGTCTTGATCAGTCCCATGCTGGATTCCCAGGCTGATGCCTGGGATTCAAGAGTTAACCTTTGTCTGGTCAGCTGTTTCTGGGGGTTCAACCAGCCCAGTCTTAATCCCTTTGATCATCAGTCCTCCCTCTCTGATACTGGCAGAGGGTTGATCTCCAAAATTTCAAAGAACTCAAGAAGCAAGTCTCCAAAACAGCAAAGGACCCAATTAAGAAGTGGGCTGCAGAACTAAATAGAGAGTTTTCAATAGAGGAGTCTAAAATGGCTGAGAGGCACTTGAGAAAGTGCTCAACATCCTTAGCCATCTGGGAAATGCAAATCAAAGCAGCTCTGAGATACCATCTCACTCCTGTCAGAATGGCTAAAATCAAAAACACCAATGACAATTTATGCTGGAGAGGATGTGGTGAAAGGGGGACACTCCTCCATTGCTGGTGGGAGTGCCAACTGGTTCAGCCACTTTGGAAAGCAGTATGGAGATTCCTCAGAAAAATGGGAATAAACCTACCACAAGACCCAGCAACTGCACTCTTAGCCATATATCCAAAAGATGCCCATTCATATAACAAAGATGTCTGTTCCACTATGTTCATAGCAGCTTTATTTGTAATAGCCAGAACTTCGAAGCAACCTAGATGTCCCTCACCCGAAGAGTGGATAGAGAAAATGTGGTACATCTACACAATGGAGTACTATTCAGAAGAAAAAAATAATGGAATCATGAGATTCGCAGGCAAATGGATGACAATAGAAGAAACCATCCTGAGTGAGGTAACCCAGTCACAAAAAGAGAAACATGGCATGTACTCTCTCATATATGGATTTTAGACATAGATCTGGGGAGTGCCAGCCTACAATCCTATGGCCAGAGAGTCTGGGAAACAGAAACTTCATTTACTGGCTGGTTAAGTACTGAGCTGAACTCAAGAAAGCCTGTTTTACTTTTTTGTTGGTTGGTTTTTGTTTTGTTTTGAAGAACATCCAGAGATCCTGAAATATTCAAAGGGTCTCGGGAAACGTGACAAGAAGTACTCAGTGCAGAACAGTGGTCAGGACAAAGCCCAGATATCATGTTTGACACTATTTGAAAGAGAGTAGGTCAAATCATTGAAGTGTTCCCCATTTCCTCGGAGGTTTCATTTCTTCATAACTCAAACTTTGTCGTGTACTTTTGCCTGGACACTGATGACACTTCCCCAGTTTTCTGTGCAATTGAGTGATGGGTACCTAGAGAATCCAATCAGCCTTACCACGATTCCAGATTCAGAGTGATGCCCGCGATACCCAGGAAGGATGGAGATTTCACCACTGGCCCTCCTGCTTTTTGGGGTCGCTCTGGCTGTTACCCAAACTGGTGCCAGTAAGTTCAGGAGTCAGAAGGGGAGGGGCAACGGCATGGCATTGGAGACCATACCCTTCAGCTCCCTTCTCCATGTGGGGCCTGAGCTCTGGGCCCTGCCACCCCATTTCTCCTCCCCTGCGCTCTGGCTAACCTCCCCCGGGGATCCCCGAAGAGGTTTGTGGTCTCACCCTGCACACACGCAGGCTCACACTCTCTGCGCTATTTCCACACCGTCGTGTCATAGCCGGGCCCTGGGGAGCTCCAATAAATCTCCGTGGGCTACCTGGACGATATGCAGTCCCAGCGCTGTGACAGCAAAGAGGAGATTCCGAGAATGGAGCCACGGGCAACATGGATGGAGCAGGAAGGACCGGAGTATTGGGAGAACCTGGATCACAAAGTGAAAATCATTGCACAAGGGCCAGAGCGAACCTGAGATGCGACCTCACCAATTTGGTTAGAAGAGCTAGTGAGTAAATTCCAGGGATTCCCCTATTTTGCCTCCTTAGTACTGGGATTACAGATGTGACCCAACTGTGAATTTTAAACCATGAAAGACTGTGGGAACTTTTGAAATTGGATGAAAAACATTTTGCATATGATATGGCCACAAGCCTATGGGCTTCATGGAATGGAATGTGGTGGTTTGAATAAGAATGGTCTCCATAGGCTGAAATATTGAATATTTGGTCCCCAAAAGGTGGAACTGTTTGAAAAGGATTAAGAGGTGTGGTCTTGGAGCTTGGCCTAGTGCTTGGCTGTGGATCTCTGCATCTGGTTCCATCAATTACTTGATGAAGGTTCTGTGATGCTAGTTAGGGTATTCACTAATCTGATTACAAGGGAAGGACAGTTCTGGCATCCTGTCTACTATTGCTAGGAGTCTTAGGTGTGGCCGTCCTTGTGGATTCTTGGGAATTGCCCTAGCATCAGGTTTCTCCCTAACCCCATAGTGGGTCTCTCTATAAGATATCTCTTTCATTGCTCTTCCACTCCATCCCTCCATCCCTGATCATTCCATTCCCTCACATAACCCCTCCCCTCCCCCTTGCCATCCCCCATCACTCCCAGTTTACCCAGGAGATCTCATCTATTTCTCCCCAGGGTAATCCATGCTTCCCTCTTGGGGTCTTCCTTGTTTCCTAGATTCTCTGGAGCTGTAAGTTATAGTCTGGGTATCCTTTGCCTTACATCTAATATCCATTTATGAGTGAATGCATACCATGTTTGTCTTTCTGAGTCTGAGTAGAGCTGGAGAGATGGCTCGAAAGTTAAGAATACTGACTGCTCTTCTAGAGGAGCCAGTTTTGATTACCAGCAACAATGCAGTGAATCACAACCATTTGTAACTCCATCAAAGCCATCTCCTAGTCTCCACAGGCACTAGGCATGCACATGATGCTCAGAACTACACATAGGCAAAAAAACCCTCTTGTACATAAAATGAAATGAAAAAATTAAGGAAGGAATAAAGGAAGAACAGGGATAGATGCAAGATAAGTTAAGCCATCCTCATTTTTCACACTCTCTGCATTATTTTGTAGCCATATCAATTATAGGATTGTAATTGAAAACAGAGTGACACACTAAAATTTCTTTAGTTACTATCAATCAGAAAACTCAGTGACTCCATGGAAATTGTCTCCATAGGAAACCAAACTGTCACTGAGTTTATGTCCCTTGGTCTCCATGAAGTCCTTCCTGTTTTATGTGTTCATTATCATCTATGCCTCCATCATCACAGGGATCATGCTCATCATAGTATTGGTGGTCAGTTCCCAGAGGCTTCACACACCTATGTCTTTTTTTCTGGTAAATCTGTCCTTCTCTGAGATCCTTTTGCCCTCTACAGTGGTACCCAAAATGTTTGAGGGCTTCCTCCAGAAGGCCACCATATTTGTTCAATTCTTCATCTTTGACTCTCTGGCTACAGATAAGTGTTTTCTTCTGACTGTGATGCATATGATCACTACCTAGCAGTCTGCCACTTCCTGGAATTTGTTCTCATGGTCTTATGGACTTGTTCTCATGGCCTTATGGACTTGCTATGATGGCCCAGCTGATGATCTGTGATCCCAATCAAGTTGAATCATTTTCACTGTGATTTCTCAACTTTCATGGTCCTGCCTTGTTCAGATACTGGAGTGACCCAAGTAACTAACTACATTTGTTCTCTCTATTGTCTTCCTGATTATCCTCTTTGGATTGGTTCTGCTCTCCTGTGCTCAGATTGTAGTGACTGTGCTGAGTTGTAGGATAATCTTTTTGTATCCTGTGGGAGATGAGTCTCTGCCAAGGCACATTCTGATTGGTTTAATAAAGAGCAGAATGTTCAATAGCTAGGCAGAAGAGTATAGGCAGGACTTCCAGGGAGGGAGGGGAACTTGAGGAAAATCTGGTGCAAGAGATTTGCCAGTGAGACTTGGGGGAAGTCAGACATACACTGTGTTGAGAAAAGGTAACAAGCCATGTGGCAGAATATACACTAATACAAATGGGTTAATTTAAGTTATAAGAGCTGGTTGGGAACAATCCTAAGATAACACCAAGCTTTCATACTTAATAAGAAGTCTTTGTCTCATCCCCAGAGAAGCTAGGAAACAGGGAAGTACCTAAGAGAGACATACATGGACCCCCAGAGAAGGGGAAAGGGACAAGGCCTCCTGAGTAAATTGGGAACACGGGGAGATGGGGACGGAGGAAGGAAAATGGGAGTGGGGGTGGAGAACATGAGGGATCAGAAAGGTTGAGTTAGGGGAAGAACAGAGAAAGATATCAAGGAAGGAGAGACCTTAATAGAGGGAGTCATTATGGGCTTAACAAGAAATCTGACACTAGGGAAATCTCCAGGGATCCACAAGGATGGCCTCAACTAAAAATCTAAGCAATAGTGGAGAGGTTACCTTAAATGCCTTTCCCCTATAATGAGATTGATGACTACTTTAAATTCCATCATAGAAGCTGGGCGTTGGTGGCACATGCCTTTAATCCCAGCACTCGGGAGGCAGAGGCAGGTGGATCTCTGTGAGTTCGAGGCCAGCCTGGTTTACAAGCGCTAGTTCAAGGGCAGCCTCCAAAGCTTCGGAGAAACCCTGCCTCGAAAATCAAAAAAAAAAATTTAAAAAAATTCCATCATAGAACCTTCATCCAGTGGCTGATGGAAGCAGAGATTCACAGCTAAGTAGTGAGCCAAACTCCCAGAGTCCAGTTGTAGAGAGGGAGGAATGATGAGTAAAGGGGTCAAGTCCATGCTGGGGAAACCCACTGAAACAGCTGACCTGAGCAATTGGGAGCTCACAGACTAAAGACTGACAGCTGGGGAACCAACATAAGACTGAACCAGGTCCCCTGAACATGGGTATTGTTTGGGGGAGCTTGGGCAGTCTATGGGGCCTCAGGCAGTAGAACCAGTGGGCTTAGGGATCCAATTCCCTATGAAGGGATACTCAGCCTAGATACATGGTGGAGGGCATAGGTCCTGCCCCAAATGATGTGAGAAACTTCAATGATTCCCCTATGGGAGGCCTCAGCTTCTCTGAGGAGTAGATATGGGGTGGCATGAGGAATTAGTGGGGGGAATGGGAGGACTGGAGGGAACTGGGATTCGTATGTAAAATAAGATTGTTTTAATATAAATAAAATAAGTAAAAAAAGAAGGTTTCATACTAGGGATGCAGGGATTGTTCAACATATGAAAATCCATCAATGTAATCCACCATATAAACAAGCTGAAAAACAAAAATCACATGATCATCTCACTAGATGCTGAAAAAGCCTTTGTCAAAATCCAACACCCCTTCATGATGAAGGTCTTGGACAGATCTTGGATAACAAGGACATACTTAAACATAATAAAAGCTATATAGAGTAAACCAACAGCCAACGACAAACTAAGTGGACAGAAACTCAATGCAGTTCCTCTAAAATCAGGAACAAAATGAGGCTGTCCACTCTCTCCATACCTTTCCGACATGGTACTTGAAGTTCTAGCCATTGCCATAAGAAAACAAATGGGGATCAAGTGGATACAAATTGGGAAGGAAGAGGTCAAACTTTCACTGTTTGCAGATATTATAGCTTACATCAATGACCCAAAGAACTCTACCAGTGAACTCTGACAGCTGATTAACACCTTCAGCAAATTGGCAGGCTATAAGATCAACTCAAGAAAATCAGTAGCCCTACTATATCCAGATGATAAAAGGGCTGAAAAAGAAATCAGAGAAGCATCACACATTACAATTGCCACAAACAACATAAAATACCTTGGGGTAATGCTAACCAAACAAGTGAAAAACCTGTATCGCAAGAACTTTGAATCTTTAAAGAAAGAAATTAAAGAAGCCCTCAGAAAATGGAAAGATCTGCAATACTCTTGGATAGGTAGGATCAATGTAGTAAATGGCATTCCTGCCAAAAGCAATCTACAGATTCAATGCAATCCCCATTAAAATCCCAGCACAATTCTTCACAGACATTGAAAGAACAATAATCAATTTTGTATGGAAAAAGACCCAGGAGAGCCAAAACAACCCTGTACAACAAGGCAACGTCTGGAGGCATCACCATACCTGACCTCAAGCTCTATTATAAAGCTCATTTGTGAAAATATCAATGAACATTTGGGTAGCTCATCTAATTAAGACCGACCTCTACTCCAACCCCTCACTTCAAACTGCCTGGATCCCTCACCTCACACACCTCTAACTCCTCACCTCACAGTGTCCCACTATCTCACCTCACACAAACACTCACCTCACACTGTCCCAACCCCTCAGCTCACACTGCCCCAACCCCTCACCTCACACTGCCCCAACCCCTCACCTCACACACACCCTCGCCTCACACTGCCCCAACCCCTCACCTCACAGTGCCCAAACACCTCACCTCACACACACCCTCATCTTGCACTGCCTTGCCCCACCCTCCCACCTCACATTGCCCCAAAACCTCAGCTCACACAGCTCCAACCAACCTGTTCCAAACCCTTATTCTCACAGCTCCCACCCCTCATCACTTAATTCTTAAATCATAGCACATTCTTCTGGTAGAAACTAGCAGATCTTATCTAGAAAAATCTTGCTATATTTTGACTTGTGGTTTTTTTAAATCAGAACTACTAGATGTCAGCTCTATGTAATATTTCTCATTATTTTAAATTTATATTTACTACATTTATTTAAGAAAGATTCTTCACTATGGGAGTAAACAACCATTTTTTGAGTGAACCTAAGGCCCACTTCGTGAGGTGGAACCTACACATGGTGCTGTTAACAAGGCCAAGAAGGTGAGACTCAACAGACAGGACAGCAAGGATTCTGGGAACAAACAACAGTTCAGTGGGCAGGTACTAATGGTATGGAGGAACAAAGGTTAGTTCCATCTTTGAGAAATGTAGCAGGCAGCCAGACATCAATCAAATGGGTGAGATGTGCTGCCACACGCAAAAGTCCTGATCTATTACTATTTGAAAAAGTGAGAATTTTGGTTTACGTTTTGTTTGTATGTGAAATATAACATTCAGAATTCATTTTATGTAAGGATGGCTTATCAGGTAAATTTTTTAAAACTCACATATTTAGAGTCTGAATACTTTTTAAACTACTAGAGCAATTTTATAAGTGAGAATAAGTAATATCAAACTCAGTTTATTTCAGTCTTTTTGCAAGCCAGATCCAACTAACATGAACCTATGTTTAAAAAAAAGTTAGAACTCACAGAAAGAAAATGAGACATGCATTTTATGCTCCACTGTTCCTTGTCTATACATCTGCAATTAAGTAAATTCCTGAGGCCTGGATCATGATGTTCCTCTCTAATCAAATTCTGATTCTATTCTTAAGTTTTCCAGTGTCTCCAAGTATACCTCTAGAGCACCTATAATAATGGCCTCCTTTCTCCTCTTCCAAGATCCAACTTTTGTCATCACTTCAAACAAACTTACCTCAAAAATTATAAAGCCCAATATTTTATTGCCCCCTTCTGACTTCATGTCCCTGTGACGTGACAGAGAGTCCCAGTACCTGAGTCCCTAGGCTCTTGCAACCCTACGGCTTGGGCTCCTTTCCTAGCTGAATAGTTACAAAGTCACTTCAACTCCTCCTGCCCAGTTCCCACATCGACACAGAGAGCAGCATGTCTGCTTCACAGCTCTTCACCCACTGGTCTCTGAGCTTGCCCTGTACCAGGCATGGGAAATACAACAGAAGACAACACTCACCTTCTCATTCTCATACTTTCTGGGCTCTTCAACTAGGATGGCTGTGTGGGTCAAACCAGATTAATGCACGGCACACAACATGCAGCAGCTGGCTGATCTTACCTACAACACTTCAACTTCCACACCTTAGTTCCCTAAACTCCAGTGTACTGTCAGTCTGCTGGAACCTCAGCCACTTCCTCACAGAAGGTCTAACATGTACCATGGAAAGCGTATGTTTTCCCAATTAGAGCTGGATCCCTGGGTTTGTAATTCTGGTCAGTTCATTCTCTGTCTCTATTAAAGAGAGTTTTTTTGTATTATCCACGTGTCCCTAAAAAGCCCCTTTGAGATCCTATCTTCTACTCTCTACTCTTTAAAATATACATGTGTCCCCTGTGTAATGTCATGGTTTCAAATCTGTCTTATCAACTGAAGAGTTCTTACACTTGAATTCCCATCCTGGTATGCCCGTTTGCATCCTGCACAGTGACTTCCTTCAACCAACTGTTGGGATATCCCTCTATTTCCTCTCTGGAAACTCACTATCAATTCAAACATGACTTCTCATCTTTTCCTAAACTGATGTCTCTAGGTGGTTGTAAGCAGAATCCATCAACCCCATGAAGCAGAATTGCTGGAGATACCCCTGACCTATTCAACAAGGATAACAGTGACTCACATGAAAGGTTAAATCATTGTGAAAATGTGATTACCACAAACACAGAAGAAATAATGAGGAACATCAGATATGCTTTAAATGTGAAAACTATGACAAGGTAAGGAAATGTCTTCTTTAACCTTCATAAAATATAGTTAATATAAAGACATAAGGTAAAAGTCATTTAAATTTAGAAAATATAAAAGAATTAAAAATTCATGTATTACTTAAAACATTTTGGGGTATCTTACAACTGGAGAAGAGAATTATGATCTATTAAATACAAAGTCAGAATTATCTAAAGATAATCAAACAAAATGGATCCAATGACATGATACCAATGTCCTCCTTTAAATAGTGATCAGTTATATTAACTCATGTCTTTACATCCAATTTGGAAATTCTAGAACAAACCTAATTTTGTTACTACAGATTGTTTTCTTATACACTGCTGCGTCAAGTATAGCAATATTTATAAACTTTTATACCTATGTTTGTATTAAGGTTTTTTTTTAATTTTCATTTCTCATACTTTTCTTCCACCATATAAACAAGCTGAAAAACAAAAATCTCATGATCATCTCACTAGATGCTGAAAAAGCCTTTGACAAAATCCAACACCCCTTCATGATAAATGTATGGAGAGATCTGGGATCACAGGGACATACTTAGACATAATAAAAGCTATATACAGTAAACCAACAGACAAAATCAAACTAAATGGATAGAAACTCAACACAATTCTTCTAAAATCAGGAACAAAACAAGGCTGCTCACTCTCTCCATACCTTCTCAACATGGTAGTTGAAGTTCTAGCCATTGCAATATGACAACAAAGGGGGATCAAAGGGATACAAATTGAGAAGCAAGAGTTCAAACTTTCACTGTTTGCAGATGATATGATAACTTACATCGATGACCTAAAGAATTCTACCAGGGAACTCTGACAGCTGAATAACACCTTCAGCAAAGTGGCAGGCTGCAAGATCAACTCAAGAAAATCAGTAGCCCTACTATATACAGATGATAACAGGTCTGAGAAAGATATCAGAGAAACATCACCCTTTACAATTGCCACAAACAACAAACAATATAAAATACCTTAGGGTAATGCTAACCAAACAAGTGAAAGACCTGTATCACAATTACTTTGAATCTTTAAAGAAAGAAATTAAAGAAGCCCTCAGAAAATGGAAAGATCTCCCATGCTCTTGGATAGGTAGGATCAATATAGTAAAAATGGCAATCCTGCCAAAAGCAATCTACAGATTCAAAGCAATCCACATTAAAATCCCAGCACAATTCTTCACAGACCTTGAAAGAACAATAATCAATTTTGTATGGAAAAACAAAAGACCCAGGATAGCAAAAACAACCTGTTCAACAAGGCAACATCCACAGGCATCACCATCCCTGAACTCAAGCTCTATTATAGAGCTATAGTCCTGAAAACAGCTTGGTATTGGCACAATATAGACAGCTAGACAATGGAATCGAATTGAAAACGCGGATATTAACCCACACACATATGAACATCTGATCTTTGGCAAAGAAGCTAAAAATATACAATGGAATAAAGAAAGCATCTTCAACAAATTGTCCTGGCATAACTGGAGGCTGGCATGTAGCAGAGTGCGGATCAATCCATGTTTATCACCATGCACAAAACTTAAGTCCAAATGGATGAAAGACCTCAACATAAATCCAGCGACACTGAACCTCTTAGAAGAGAAACTGGGTGGTACCCTTGAACGAATTGGTACAGGAGACAGCTTCCTGAATATAACAACACTAACACAGACAGTGAGATCAACAATTAATAAATGGGGCCTCCTGAAACTGAGAAGCTTCTGTAAGGCAAAGGACACAGTCAGCAAGACAAAAAGGCAGCCCAAAGAATGGGAAAAATATTCACTAATCCCACATCTGTCAGAGGGTTGATCTCCAAAATTTACAAAAAATTCAAGAAGCAAGTCTCCAAAACACCAAAGCATCCAATTAAAAAGCGGGCTGCATTGTTATGGAGTAGGACTCGCTTACTGGGACCCAACTCCTCTACAGGAATATTTTAGCTTTAATACATGGATGATTTGTTATAGCCCTCATAATGTCAAAGGAAATGATCAAAACCTTTCCAAATATTTCTTGCTTTTACTTTGAAAATCAGTGCCCTGCTTTCCATCAAATTACAATGAGAAATGAAGCCAAGATATAGTCTTTCCAGAATCTGCATGAACACCTATTTCCAATGATCTCATGCAGGAAAAATTATGCTAGTATGCTTTGTGACCCCCCCCCAGTGATTAATATACTGGCATTCAGACGAGTGTCTTCTGAGCTAAGTCTAGCAAGAGCAGGGGACAGTAAGAGTATGGCTCCTTTTCTGGGTAGACATGATATCATGTCACCTACTTCAGATCCAGTTTCAATGTCACACAAAATGCCTCTCTTCCATGTTGACCTTGGATCTTGTCCACATCATTTTCAGAAATCCAGCCTCACAAATGAGATGCCACTTAATTTCTGCTTAATTCTTACCTACCTGCCTTCATGTTTAATGGCTTGTTTCGTGCTGTTTATCCATTTATTTCAGTAACAAGCATTTGTTAAATAATTAAACTATGCTTGCTAGGTCCTGGATTAAAGTAATATTCAGATGAAATTGATCTGCTTTCACTTTCCAGTCTTGCTCGGTGATCGAATTTAACAAGAAATTGCATAAGATATGGTGAATTTTAATCAGAGAAGTATAATCCCTGAGTTTTCAAGTGGTTAGGGCTTGAGTTCTGATCAAAAAATAGCTTATTAATTGCCAGGCTCCCCACCCCATTTCTGTGGGTTTCACCTTGGTGTGTTCTCCCTATCAGAGTCTATGGTTTAACACTGGCTATGTAAGTTCTGATTCATTCTCCTTCTAGCTGTCTACTCAGTTCTATAGCTGGACTATATTGTAAGATCGCAATGCCCAGCAAGACTCTCTGTGAGTTTCTCACAGAGGTGACCTTGTCATACTGTCCCTCCCAGCTCATACTAACCAAGTCATGAGGACCTGAGCAGACAGTTACATTAGGCTGGAAACATTCTCAACAATCTTCCCATGAACACAACCCTGAAACTTGCTTTCTCTACAGCTGAAGCAAGCCCATGCCTTCTTAAGGGACACTGCAGTACTTATTTGAGGAGCTGACAAGCTCTTCCAGAGAGCCTAGTCTCCTTTTTGACTGTTGTCCTGTTTACATCCTTAATGTAGGTTATACAATATTCTCATATGAAAAAATTAAGATAAAAATGCAAGGATCAAAAGCACATGATATGTGGAAAGAACTCTCACTGCAAATGCAGCATACACACATAAAACACCTTTATACATGTTTTTCAATGGGTATTCTAGGAGTATAAAGAAGTGTTATATCCACCAAGAAAGGATTGTTTATACCCAAGATTTGGTATCTTCACTGGGAGCTAATTTTGTTTCCTGGTAAATGAAGGGTTTGGGGTGTGTGGCTGTATAGCAGTCCTCTTGAATCTATGACTGTCATTTCTTATGGTGAGTAACTCTGTCCATATAATCAGCTAATACCCAGTTCCATTCACAACTAGCATTCATTGCACAAAAAATAAGAACAAGGAAACATATTGAATATTTATAGACATGTCATGATTTAGCACCTGGTCATGGTGGCTGAGGGACTGATCTAATTTTGAAGAGAAGTAGCATATGTGGAAAATTGTCAGTATCAGCATGCATTAAATATTAAATAAATGACAGTAAAATGAAGAATAGAATAAACTTATAAAAACTAATGAAAGTGGGTCATTTACCCTCATAATAAATGTGATATAGGCATTACCATTCTATAGGTGAAAGATAGAATACCTTGATAGCTTTCATAATTTCATCATTGCAAAGGACTCAGTAGCTGGAATCCACACTCAAGGTATTTATGTAATGTAATGCAGGATTTCACTTCGCAAAGACTAAATATTGAGAAGCTCCACATTCCTTACCTAATGATTTGTCCTTCATGCTGGGAAGCTATTGAGACAGCAAAGATTGAGTTGATAACATTAACTATGGATAACAAATGGAATGCATAAATGATCTGGACAAATAGGAATGTGTGACTACTGTAACTATCAGATTTTTCTCTCAACTTTGGAAAGAAATAAACAAAAGATAGTGACATATAGCAGAATCCTGTCAACAATGGGGTCACAGAATGGGGACCCAAATGAGTATGTGAACTTGCTTAGTTACCATTGTAACCAGTCTCTATTCAACTGCCCAGATGTTAGCTAAGGGACTTCTTAGTTAAGGGGATTTCACAGGGACTTCTAATATGCAGATTACCCAGATCACAATTGTGGACAACAGTCACCAGTTGGCCTATAGTTGAATCTTTATATCCTAATCATGTGACAGTTATCAAGATACATAGTTTCTTTTTGCTTGAATTTCCAGGAAAACAATGGTGAAATCACTAGCACTTATGTAACAAGATATTATTTCAAAACATGTTGTCTACTCTTAGCATTAGCTAATAAAAATTATATATTTTACTAACATACATAAACTGGGCTAGGGAATTCAAATGCCTGATATCCTGGAACTTGACAAGAAGTTGCACTAACTAGAAAACTGGATTTGGAGTTAGGGTCTTGGATAAAAATCCAGACTTTTCACACAGTACTTCTTGGCAGGTCACATGATGCACTTGACTCTCAGCACCTTCCTTGCATAAACTGGATCTAATACCCACGTCCTCCTCTGATCACATCCAACACACAGTCATTATGTTGTTGCTATTGGCAACTTGCAAATATTTTTGAGTTTTGAAGTATGCTCTTGCAATGCCTGTGATAACTGGTTAATTATCACTACAAGGCTCAATTAAAGGCCAAAAATAAAATCAGAGCTTTCAGTTCCTGGTAAAGTGTATTGTGTTCAGAGGTTGTCTATGGAGTCAAATGGTTGTTCTGAGAGGAATCAGTTACAAAATGGTCATTATAGCCAAGCATTTGAGAAACACCAGGCTGAGCCATTCTGAATATGTGTTCTAAGTTCCAACACTGAAATATAAATTATTAAGCTGCTGTAGCACAAATACTGGCTCTGCCTGCAGGAGACCTCTGTGGTACATTGCAGGCAAATAGAAACAGCAAAGCCAAACCTAGTTATATAAGTCAGTTATGAGTCCCATGTGTTCCTTAAGTGGAGCAGCCCAAGGTACCCAGGGCATGGAGCTCAGTAGGGGGCTAGAGAGCTCCCAGGGCAAATTTGGAGGTTAAAAATGACAAATCAGGAGAGAGAAGAGCCCCACTGTTCTGCTTCATATTGCTGCAAGAACCAGATTAAACGCTTTCATAGGATTCCATGTGGGAATCCTGTAAAAACGGATGGTCAAAAATGTGGGTTTTTTAAACTTGCTAGTTTGAAAAAGAGTATAGTGATGGGAGGGATAATAGTCACTGAACTTGAATGAAGTATGATAGTTTCCATGAGCATTCTTGCGACCTGAGTAGACTCTCACTGCTTGGCACTATGATGCCGTTATGGTCTTAATCATTTTCCCATCAGCTAGGATCACTCCATTTACTTCTTGAGGAAACCAATTTAATTAACTGCCCTGAGATCACAAACTGGCCAGTTTCAGGGTTGTCCTTTCCGCTTAGTAACCCCTACCATCACTCAAGTGTGCCAAGAAGAGAGATTTCATACAATGCACTTTAAACTTAAATGATTGAAAGAGCTCATGGTTGCCTAGAAACAGGGCTTTCAGAGGTAAGCAGTGTGACAAGCTGAAGAAAACCTCTAGAGAGCAGGGGAAACCTGGCATCTCTCAGGAGTTTGCCTGCTGCAGTAAGTAGGAAATCCATTTTACCAATTGGCACAAGGGCCTGCAAAATGATCCCTGGGGACTGGGTGATCACCAGTTTCTTTTTATTGTGGTGTCTTCCAAAAAAATGTACCATTGAGTTATTAAAGTCTCAGTTAATGTGTGTAGATCCGGTCCCGCCCCCCCACTCCATGAACCAGAGTCTAAATCCATTTCTGTTCACATTCCTTATCTCACTCTAAGTGATATAGCACCCTGCCACAACATGTTTCCTCTGAATAATGACTTGAAGCAAGAGTGGTTCTGGACTGAGAATTTTCCAGGCTCAGGCTTATGTTCAGGAAATAAGTAGGAATGCATCTCATAGACTGTTTTCTAAGATGTTAAAGGTCTGTAAAGGGCAAGAAAAAACCAAACAGGTATCCTGAACGTGGGGGAAAGGTTTTCCAAACATGAGTCACTGTAGAAATTTCTTGGCTAAGAGCCTTATATTTGAATCCAAGTGATTTCCAACGATCTTAGAGGACTTTATTTTATGATAAGGTTTAAACTATCATTAATTCTGGAAAATCCATTCCTGTCCAAATCCTGAAAAAGAAAAGAAAAAAACTGAGGTTGACTTGCCTGAAGTCACAAAATACCAGCAGCAAATGTAGGTTCAAGACTCATGCTTTCTGGTTATATATTCAACATTTCTGTGCAGGGGCTTAGATTCAAGCAAAAACTGGCTAGTTACATATAGTTGCAGATATTTCAGTACAAGCCTTACATGCTGCCAGGAGCAATCAGGCCTGGGCTGGGGACACAGCTCTGCACTGCCTCCTGCAGCCCAAGGAGTTCATTCATTCCAGAGACTTAACTCAATGGAAGCCAGAAGCCTCATTTGCCACTTTGAGGAATTTCAGGAAGAGAAAGGTTGCAGTAATTTTGGAGTTTACAAAAGAAGTCTATAAGCAAAGATGGGGACCAATAAAAATATAGGTACTTAAAGAAAGGATGAGACTAATCAAAGTGTCATGTGGGCTGCCCAAAGAAGTGTCATCCTTGACTGACTGGACAATAGCCACGTCTATGATTTGGGAGGCTGTGAGGTTACTGCTTCAAAGAGTTGCTAAGAAACCTACATGACCTGACAGGCTAGTTTTTGAAGTGCACCACACAGTATAATTGCAGCTTATGTACTAAAACCCCAGATCCTGAGAATTGCACTGGAGGTTAAGATTTTCACTCTAAACAAAAATTAATAGCCCCTCTTGTGAATGTTCTAGAAAATATCTAGGAAAGGGGGAATGTTAGGCTCAAAGTGTTATTGCTCAGCCGGTAAGCATTCATTGTACTGTAACATTCCTTAGAAGATAATTCTACATTAAAAACATCATGTCTCTTCATCAGCAACCTTCACAGAAAACATTAATTGTGCTACAAGTTTTATTTCTTAGCTGGCAAGTCTGGAGTGAGGAGCCCCATCTTTTTCCCCATTCCTTCACTTTCCCCCATCTTTTTAATCTATCTCACTAATGGTAAATGAAGCAATAAAGGAGAGTGACATTGCATCAGGAAGGAATAAGGAAAATAATTCATAAAAGGGTAGCATTTTAATTGGACCTTGTAGAATAAGCACAATTAAGACTCTGGAGTTAAAATTGTCTTTAGAAGGAGAACAATTATAATTATATGAAACAAAGGTATTGATAGCAAAATGACACAGCGAGAGCTGACAAAGTGGGCCAAGTATGAGACAAAGAATGGCAAACGAAGGATGGGTACATGGCAAAGGGGATAGTAAGGATGCTGTATAGGGCAGTTCCAGTAACTTTGATTGTGTTTAGCAAGCCACTGAGAGATGTTAACAGCTTTATCAACGGAATGTCATTACTGAATTTGGTGACTAAATGAAGCTGTATATATACTCTATGTAAAATCTAGTTGCTGTGAAGACAGATTATATAGCTACTGTCATTGTCCAGGAAAAGACATGAGGTGGTAAGGAGAATGAAGGCTTCTGGGGAAAAGGAAGGAACAGACTCAAGACATTAGACACAGAAAACATGGAATTGTGGAATGGGACTGTCCAAGGTGATCATAATGTGCATGAGGTCAGGTTGACAAGTAGGTTGATGATACCAGGAGTGCAGCCATACATTTTGGCATTATCTATCCACAAGATAACTTTTCTTGAGTGGAAATAGATTAATGTCCAAGATAAATAATGTGTGTTATTTATGAATTTATGCCACCCAAATGAAGTAGCAGGGTTCTGAGCTATAGGGGCTATGATTTTAATAATGTTTTAATTATAATATAATGTACATTCAGGAAAGTTTACAGATCTCAAATCAGAAAGTATTGTCTTAGAGAAGTATGACAGTATATACATGATATTATATTATGTTGTTCATGAACTGCTCAATGATTTGAAGTTTAGAACAACACTACCATGACCTTCTTGTATCTTTAGTGGCACGAATGTAGGTATGTATATCTGCAATAGCACAGAGTGTCTACACACAAGAATATGAGGGTGTGCTTCTAAATCAGTGTAGGAGGTCTAACAGCCTCTTATGTGAAGTGAACCACTTATAGATGGACAAGAAGACATAGATCAGGCTACAATTACAGAAAAAAGTTGGAAGATAACATCTAGGGCCATCACCTAGAGTGTAGCTCAGAGGCAGATGCTCAGCTAACTTCTGAGAATAAATATTAATGGGAGTATTGATAAGTAACACCAGTTAATAGTTGATCAGGGCTGTTAGTTCCAAATAAAGACACCTGATGTTATAGTGGCTCAATATCAATAGGGACATCTGCAGTGTGGTGATGCCATATACAAGGAAATCCAAAGTTCAGATGTTACATTTTACTTAGAACAAAGTATAAATCAATGCAGGTGGTATAGAAAATAGGTACAATCCCCAAGACTCATACCGATGAAGTTACATTGAAATTGAGGGGAGGCCTCATATCTGTTTCTCTTTGATTTCAGCTTCAATTCCCCCATGCCATCGGGAAAGTTCAATAAACACAGACAGAAGCCTAACATTGTGGTCTAGGAACTGATGGTCAAAAAGCTCAGCCTTTAATCTAGTGATCTTGTGTGACTACAGAACAACATCAGGATCATTTGAAACAAGGTCAATCATAAACACTATCCAAGCATGTAAATAAGTTTCCTTGCTGTCTTCTCTGATTCAACCTAAAATGGTTCAGAACTAAGTTGGGGAGTTAAGTCTCTTAAGGGTCTGATCTCTAGTATTTGGGACAAACTCCAGTGGATCACTAGACACCTGATAGTATATAATCCTATTAGGATTAAATAGGTTTAAAAAGAATGAGGATATAAAGTTGGGTGGGTACGGAATGGGAGGGTGAACCTAGAGTGGTTGATTGATGTGGTGACGTCCATTTCACCTGTGGATAGGATCGTCCCTTAGAAAGATGAGGAAATCCATTTGAGCACTAGCCTTCATGATCCGCTGCTTCCTAATTGCAGAGGCAATGTAACCAGCTCTCTTAAGTTCCTGCTGCTATGGCATTCCCACCGTGGTAACTATACCTTCATCTTTGAGCGGAAGTCATCTCTTTATCCCTTGATTTCCTTTTCGTGGGGATATTTTATCTCAGCAGCAGCTAACGTAACTAAGTTAATCTCACAGTTGCCAAAAGCATGCCTTTGGTTTTCAACTTCTGAGTAAACAATACCTTGTGTTTTCAGGTGTAGCCTCCTGAAAATACTTTGATTTGTTTCTTCTAGACATAACAGCATCTTGGGGAATCAGAGAATGTGATATTTTTCTCTTTGATTATGCATTGTTGCCTTCAAGGTCTCCGGTTCTGCAGTAAACATTTTCAGGATTCCTGGATGTCTTTAGCAAAATATCACCAGAAGGAGAATAAGAATATGGAAGTATGATGTTAAAGAAGGTACTTTTAGCAAGATAGTATTTACTCACCTGTTCTCCCAGGCCCTACCATAACTGTTAAGAGATTTCCCAGTGGCTAAATGTGCTTGTTTCCAGTCCTGACAACTGAGTTCAATCCCCAGGGTCCCACTTGTTAGAAAGAGAACTGCGTCTTGCAAGGTGTTCTCTGATCTCCACACACAGAGCATAGTGCTCAGACGCACACATACATGTGCATGTGCTTGCATACATACCCACATATGCACAATAAATGAATAAAAACATTAATGAAAGTAGTAATTGTCAAGAATTTAGGACTTCAAAGACTTCTAAGGAAACTGAAGCACTGAGAACTTACTGGGTTTAACATTATATGTAAATAGTGCAGCTGAGAGTCATTACTGGACTTTCTCAGCCTAAGTCACCCATTGAACCACCTTATTATACTGCCCCTAATGACATATAAATAATAGAGATAATGAAAAATCCCAATTTCTTTTAAAAAATCTCAACTTTGTCCGCCTCTATAAATTACATATTCTTCCGCAGTCATTATGATAAATAGATGACCTAAAGTATGGATGTGAAAGTAAGTATCCAAGCATAAATATCCAAGACTAGAGAGTTTGTGTGGAAGGAGGAAACCACAACATATGTATGGAAGCAAGTCTTGTTTGTTTGATTTAGGGACAGAGTTGGTGAATGTGGTAGAGTCGAGGGGCATCAGTTTGGAATCTGGGGTCAGGGGTTATTTTCAGTTATGTTACTTATTAGGTAGGTGATATGGAACGATGACCTCTCAGAACCTCAGTTTCCTGTGTTATAAAATGACACCCTCCCTCCCACAACAAAGCATCTCTTCTCCTTTTCTCCTCTTGTGGATGGACTTATGAGGGCTGAACGAGATAGTTGAGGTGGCTGGTGAAATGTCTATCCTACTGCTTTCCTAAGTTTGTTTTGCAAATAGCTCTGAGAGGCTTGCTCAGCCGTTTCTGATCATTTTCATCTCTTTATCCCCTTTTTTGTGTTTCTTTTAGACTAAACATCAAATAATGCATCATTACTAACCAAGAATTATTATCCTCTCAATTATCAAGAAATAAAAATTAGGAAGCCTTTTTTGTAAGGCAGCCTCTTTCAGTCTAGTTTCTGAACACAATGACGGATTTGTGGTTTCCAAATGCAGAGCATGTTCAAGGCCTACTCATCAGTCATTTCTCTTATACCCAGCAGACTGCCAGCAAAACACAATAATTCTTGTAGTGTTCCTTTAAGTAAGATTTAAAGATCTCCATTAGTGTTATTGTGGAAGAATTGTCCTGGATCCTGTTGACCCTACATCATCCTAAAGGTTCAATATTGGCCTTCTGAGAGAGAATTTGCAAGGTTCCCTTGTCATACTAAATTAACCAAAATTGCCAGAGCAGAATTTCTGTCAGAGTTCCATCACTACTCTTTTCATGTCCATTTGAGAACTCTGTTTTCTAGTTGTGGACTACACAGAATCTACGTATTTCTGGGTGATCCGGAGTGGCTTCTTTTCATTCAGCCACCTCTCTCCACATCCCCCAGATCTGTTCTTTTCAATGGAAATTACCTCTCTGGCTGTCTTGCACAGATGTGACTCCAATCAAAGATACCCACTGAACTCTTTCATCTTTCAAATCTGTCACGGTTCTATCATTCCCATCTTACCCATAAATTCTTTTCTGATTTTTCTGACCTCCACAACTTATAAGTTTCTTGCTCTCTTTCCACATTAGTTACTGGAACACTGGGAGTATGCTGCTTGGTTGTGCAAATGCCTTTGAGTAGCATGCAACCCTGGGATTTGCTGGGTATATATGAGAATCCACAAAGGGCTACCAGAAACAAGATGGTGGAATTTAGACAGAGCATAATTTCTTTAAGTGTCATATAAGGGGAGACATCAAAGGAACAGATAATGGTCAAAAATATTTCAATAGAACACCTCAGAGCTGGAAGTCTCACTTGCTTGGTTTGGGGCAGGGGGCAAGGTGTGCACATGACCCCCCTAAGGTCTCTGCACTCCACTCTCCTTCCTTTCATCTGAAGTCAGTGTAAGTGAGGACTTGGAACAGCTGGGTCATATGGCTCTTGTTCTGTAGATTTTCCTCTGAATTGAAACTCTCCCTTATGGAGGGAGAAAGTAACTTTGTAAGATGAAGGAAGTAAATGAAAATCAGATGGCTCAGGATGGCCTGAAAATTACAATAGTCACAGGGCATCTCCCCAAGGTTATAAAAGGAATGAAAAGTTTTGGGGGGATGAGACACTCTGGCCATTTGAGCTGCCTTCAACATATGCAGGGTTAACCAGAGACCCAGCTTTTGTGAGTTGTTACCCATCCCTCGTAGATGTTTTGGTAATGCAAGTCCTTGGAGTCCCCATGATCCTATTGTAACACTTCACCATACTCCTATAAGGAACCCCAGTATGCCCACTGATTCACCAATCTAGACTTGAGTGGCTTTATTTTGGGGATGCTATTGGAGTCCTATCTGAAGGGAATATATGTTTATTCAGGCCCTGCCCTCAGGAAAATGTCCCACAACTGCACTTTACATTCCATGCCCTAACAGCCAGCCTTGAACGACATGCTATTTTGTATTGGTAAATCTTGTTTTCATGGCCTAAACAGAAGGCTAAGACATACTTTTTCTTCTTATAAACATGAGATTAATTTAAGATGTTAACATCTGGGCAAATAGTAGATAAGAATTCAATTTTTACTGATCACTTGACAACTTTCTGAACTAGAATTTGAGTGCTAGAGAGGTCACTCAGCAGTTAAGTTCATACTGCTCACCCAGAGGACCCAAGTTTGGTTCCCAGCACTCATGTCAGACATCTCATAACTGCCTGTAACTCTAGTTCTGGAGGATCTCACACCCACTTCTTGCCTCTGAAGTAACCTACACACATTTGGCTTACATTCACATATAATAAAATTTAAAATAAACTATAATTTTATAAAAACAACTGTCTGACTGTTACTGTTTTATCCATGCATGTCTTCCAATGACTGACATACAACGATGGCAGAGGGCATGGATGCTGGGAACCCATTACTGTTTCTAAGCATTAATGTACTCAGTATTGGTCAGCATATTTTGTGTCTGGTGCACACTATCACTGGTAAGGATGCCCTAATATTCCACAAACACAAGTGGGATAATTTTGGTAGTTACATGTAATATGATTTAAAAAGAAAGAGAGGACCAATTCTCCATACAGATGCACAAGTCTCCATGTGAACAGACACACTGGTACCCTCTGTAAGTGAGCATTTTCATGTAGCTCAGTGCTGGCACAGGGACTAGGCTGTTATCATTCAGAGTTGGATGGTGACAGCATGAGCCCAAAATTGCACCCCAATAGGCATAGAAACCCCTTTAATGTACTTGGAGCTGCATCACACTTCCCTTTATTTCAAGGCAGGATTTCCCTGTGGCTTTGGAGCCTGTCCTGGCATTAGCTCTTGTAGACCAGGCTGATCTTGAACTCAAAGAGATCTACCTGCCTCTGCCTCCTGAGTGCTGGGATTAAAGGCGTGTACCACCAATGCCCAGCCACACTTCTCTTTTAAATGAGGTTTCTCTCTCACCTGATATTGACAACCAAGCCACATTTTCACATAACATAGTCAGGAGCCTTCATCTGTGAGCCTCCTTTTCAGTAACCCAGGTGTGTTTGGAACCAAGGCAGCTTTCTATACAGAAGAGAGGTGGGAAGTGGGGCTACAACGGATTTGCTGCACCTGCCTTGGCATCAGATGGACATCAAGTGGGGTGAGTAGGTGAAGCCATGTCGTGAAAGTTCATTTGCTGCTCCCGTTGAGGTCCTCAGACAACATCTTCTCAAAGTGGTCAAATATCACTTATTTTTCTGTCTTAGAAAATGAAATACTTTACGTTTCAAAGGAGTTCATCTAAATTACTATAAACTTACAAACTGAAAATCTAAAACATCTTTTAAAGTTACATTTGCTTATTTGTGTTGGGGGTAGGGGTGGGGGTGGTGGTGGAAGTCAGCGGACCATCCACAAGTGTCTACTCTCTGCTTCCACCAGGTGTGTCATAGGGAGTCAGGCTTGGTGGAATGTACGTTTACTCCCTGAAACATCTCACCTTTCCAAGATGGATCTAAAATAATCTTCATGTTCTGTTTACATTTCTCTTCCTTGTTGGAGGCCATATAAAACAGAGCTTTTCGTGTTCAAAGTCACACACAGGGGAAACGGATCTCTCTGCATTCCTAGGTCTATGTCAGGGCAGCATTGCCTTTGCCACTTGTTTATCTGTTTTCCATGCACATCTTTATCCTCAAGTTCACAGGAGAGCTTTGAAGTCAAGGATGGACTTGAACATCTCCGTTTCCCTTCACAGTCCAAACAGAACTTAGACAGTACCAAGGTGAAGTTCTGTCATTTCCAGCCACACTTTGGTGTTACACCAGAAATATTGAAATGTAATTAGCTTGATATATGGGAAAAACAGAAACATGGTGGCACATGCCTCTAATTCTAGCACTTGAGAGGTCGAGACCTAAGGACAGTGAGTTAGAGGTCAGTTTGGATTACACTGTGGGAACTGGTCTCAAAATAAAACAAGTCTCTCTCCCTTCCTCTCTTCTCTTCTCCCTCTCTCTCTGTCTCACTTATATATTTGCTTTCTTCCCTCACAAATACACACCACACACACACACACACACACACACACACACACACACACACACACACACACAGATGACCAAAAGCTTTCATTACTGCTTGCCAAATGCAGCTGCTTCAAGAAACAATTTTACATCTCTTTTAACTGATAATGGTAGCACGTGTAGCACATGTGTCCTTGAGAGGTCAGATTATGAATAAGAAATCTTTTTAAGTAAATAGAAGTGTTAGATGTCCTTATCTTGGAAGGTTTCCTAGTTTTCATTTTAACATAATCATTCTAAAAAAAAGTCTGACTTCTCTCATACTCAGCCACATCCTTGGAAACCACTAAAAATATTAAGATATCAGTGAATAAAAAAAGTGCACAATCATTATCTAATTATTATGATGTAGTCTAAGATACAAACATAAGTGCCATGTCTAATTAAAAGAGTAAATAACTATAGAGAATCCTTGGGTTATTGTGGAAGCCTTCGCTCTAGCAGTCTTCTGTTAGCTGATAAATGACCCCTGATATATTGGAGCTCTCTTAGACCTATCTTCTAAGGTTGAATGAACTTACACATGCAAATGAATACATATGGAAAAATCCACACAAACAATCAGGCTCGGTGGATATTGTCTCCCACCTCTGGAACCAAGCATGACTTCTTCCTAGTCATTCCGTCCACGTTAGTCAAATGCTATCAAATGGCCCAGCTGCCCATTTGTGATTGATTTCAGCCTTTGGGTCTTGATGTTCCACATGTCACAGTTTTAAGTCCTCATGCTGCACTAGCTTCTCTCACAACCTCTGTTTAGTTTTGTCACAATTTTAGGTGGGCCTCTGGCACCACAGAGTGTTGTTAAGTCAGAGGGCCTACAGTGAGTGACATTAAGGATCAGCCGCTCAGCCTGCTCTCCTGAATTCTCCACTAAGAAAAGCCAACTTTAAAAATATGAAAACAGTTTTTAATGAGGGATGGAAATATTGCCTCTTATGGTGTCTCAGTCAGAAAATATAGATAGCAAGGTTATATCAAATAGGTCATGACTCATTTGTGTGGATGAGGACTGTGGTTAATTTTTTTAAATAAATTACTGGGTTTCATCACTTACCTCCTTCAAAAGTTTTTTGTAAAAATTACACATAGTTTAAAATATCAAGTAACAATAAAACATTTATAACAATACACACAGACCTCTGCCTTTTGTATTCCTAGTCTTGGTTCCTTTTGGTTATTTGATGTACATTCAAAATTTGAGGATTTGTTTTCATTTCACTTTCAGCTAAACCCATACTCCTAAACAAGTTGCTAATGCTTCCACCTCTACTACAGACAGCTTTTAAAATTATTTATTAGCTTTCAGCTATGAAAAAGATTCTCTCTTTCACGTCCTTGCATCCTCTTTCCAAAAATGTGTAGCACAACTGGAAAGTTTACAACAAAGACTATCAATAAAGAAAAAAGTAAGTAGAGAAAAACTGCTGCAATGGCATACACAATGCAATGAAAACACGAGCAACATACAGAAAGATGCTCTTAAGTGCTGAGTCATTTCTCCAGCTCCATGAGCAATATTTAAAAGTCATGCTATAATTAATATATATATGTGTGTATATATATATATGTCATGTCTATAAACAACTTCAAAGAAAATCTAATCAAAACCAACTCAAAATGACTGAAATGTTCAAATTTGAAGGCTGATATTTATATGTAGATACTATAGCAATACAAGATAGATTGAAGTGTTTACGTAGAGACATGGAAGAGTTAAAGGAAATCTAGGGTTTGCACTAGACCAGTGGCTCCAGACAAGGAGACAAAGAAGAACTTGTTGGATAGAATTAGATTAGATTATAATTGCCTTCTAACATAAAATGTCCTGGTCCCTTCAGCGACCTTCATGAGGCTCAGAATAAGAGTTATATTGGGACTTAATGGAAGAGAGAAATGGTGCAGCTCAGGCATAGTTCTGGAACATCACTGTCAATCGGCTCTGTCTTGGCAGTTCTCTGGGGATGAGCAGAGAAAGTGCAGTGTGAAGTCAGGGGATCTAGAGGCTGTTTCCAAGATGCTGAATATTTACCTATTTTCCATTTATTTAACTTCATCCTTCTTCATTTTCATGGCTTATCAAAGACACACACTTCATTTTTGTTTGTTTTGGATTTTATTTTTTTATTTAGGTTAGAAACAATCTTGTTTCACATGTCAATCCCAGCTCCCTCTCCCTCTCCTCCTCTCCTGCCTTCCCCACCAGGTCCCCCCAGGCCCCCCCAACCAATCTCCACTCTGATCCCCAAAGAGGGTGAGGCCCTCCCATGGTGGATCTCCAGTGACTGTCATTTCATCCAGGGCAGGGCCTAGGCTCTCCCCCAAGAGTCCTGGCTGAGAGCGCCTCCAATATTGTGTCATGGGCACTCAAAGTCTATTTGTACACCAGCGATAAATACTACCAATAGCCCGATAGATTAAGTAGGCCTCCTCACTGATGCCCACATTCAGGCGGTCTGGGTCAGTTCCATGCTTTTCACACAGTCATAAATCTGGAGTCCAAGAGTTCCCCCTTGTTCAGGTCAACTGTTTCTGTGGGTTAAACTAGTCCAGTCTTAACTCCTTTTCCCATCAGTTCTCTCTTTCTGACACTGGACTCCAGGAATTCAGTTCAGTGTTTGTCTGTGGGTATCTGCCTCTGCTTTCATCAGTCGCTGGATGAAGGTTCTGTTTCCTAGACTCTCTGGCAGTGGGATTGTATACTGGCACTCTGCTGATTCATGTCTAAAATCCATAAATGAGTGACTACATACCATGTTTCTCTTTTTGTTACTGGGTTACCTCATTCAGGATGGTTTCTTCTAGTGCCATCCATTTGGCTCCACGTTTCAAGATTCCATTGGTTTTTTTTTTCCCTCACTGAATAGTACTCCATTTTGTAAATGTACTAGATTTTCTCTATCCACTCATCAGTTGAGTGGCATCTAGGTTGCTTCCAGATTCTGGCTATTACAAATAATGCTGCTATGAACATAGTGGAACAAACATCCTTGTAGTATGAATGTGTATCTTTTGGGTATATGCCTAAGAGTAGAATTGCTGGGTCTTGTGGTAGACTGATTCCCATTTTCCTGAGGAATCTCCATACTGATTTCCAAAGTGGCTGTAGAAGTCAGCACTCCCAACATCAGAGGAGGAGTGTTCCTCTTTCTCCACATCTTCTCCAGCAAAACTGTCATTGGAGTTTTTGATTTTAGCCATTCTGACAGGATGGTATCTCAGAGTTGTTTTGATTTGGATTTCCTGTGTGGCTAGGTATTTTGAGCTCTTTCTCAGGTATCTCTCAGCCATTTTAGTCTCCTCTATTGGGAATTCCCCATTTAGTTATAGCCCATTTTTGACTGGATCCTTAGGTGTTTTGGAGACTTGCTTCTTGAGTTCTTTGTAAATTTAGGAGATCAGCCCTCTGTCAGATGTGGGGGTTACTGGATATCTTTTCCCAATCTGTGGTCTTCCTTTTGTCTTGCTGACTGTGTCCTTTGCCCTACAGAAGCTTCTCAGTTTCAGGAGGTCCCATTTATGAATTGTCTATCTTAATGACCATGCTACTGGAGTTATGTTCAAGACATGGTCTCCTGTACCAATTTGTTCAAGGGTGCCTCCCACTTTCTCTTCTAACAGGTTCAGTGTGGCTAGATTTATGTTGAGGTCTTTGATCCATTTGAACTTAAGTTTTTTGCATGGTGATTAGGCATGGATCTATCAGCATTATTCTACATGCCAGCATCTAGTTATGCCAGCATCATTTGTTGAAGATGCTTTCTTTTTTCCATTGTATAATGTTAGCTTATTTGTTGAAAATCAGATGTTCATACATGTATGGGTTAATATCAGGGTGTTCAATTTGATTCCATTTGTCTACCTGTCTATTTTTGTGCCAATACCAAGCTGTTTCAAGGTCTGTAGCTCCATAATAGAGCTTGAAGTCAGGGATGTCAATGCCTCCAGATGTTGCTTTGTTGAATAAGGTTGTTTTTGCTATCGTGGTTCTTTTGTTTTTCCATACAAAATTGATTATTGTTCTTTCAAGGTCTTTGAAGAATTTTTCTGCAATTTTAATGGGAATTGCTTTAAATCTGTATATTGCTTTCAGTAAGATTGCCATTTTTACTATGGTGATCCTACCTGTCCAAGAGCATGAGAGATTTTTTCCATCTTCTGGTGTCTTCAATTTCTTTCTTCAAAGACTCAAAGTTCTTGCTATACAGGTGTCCTGTCTAGTGGTGAGAGAGGAGTGTTGAAGTCTCCTACTATTAGTGTGTGAGATTTTATGTGCATTTTGAGCTTTAGTAATGTTTCTTTCACGAATGTATTTGCCTTTGTAGTTGGGGCGTAGATGTTTAAAATTGAGACTTCGCCTTGATGTATTTTTCCTGTGATGAATATGAAGTGTCCTTCTTAATCTCTTTTGATTGATTTTAATTTAAATCTAATTTGTTAGATATTAGGATTGCTACACCTGCTTGTTTCTTGGGACCGTTTGATTGGAAGATCTTTTCCCAGCCCTTTACTCTGAGATAACGTCTGTCTTTGATGTTGAGATGTGTTTCTTGTATGGAGCAGAAGGAAGTGTTCTGCTTGCTATCCATTCTGCTACTCTGTGTCTTTTTATAGGCACGTTGAGGCCGTTGACATTGAGGGATATTAGTGACCATTGATTGATGATTCTTGTTTGTGCTTGATTTATTGTTAGTGAAGTTATGTTGTGTACTTTCTCCTCCCTTTTTCTTTTGGTGTTTTGTAAAGTGGGATTATATATTGCCTGTGTCTTTGTGAATGTAGTTATCTTCCTTGGATCTATTTTTTACTTCTAGCACTTTCTGTAGTGCTGGATTCATGGATACATATTGATTAAATCTGGCTTTTTCATGGGATATTTTTTATTTTCCATCTATGGTAAATGAGAGCTTTGCTGGATATAGTAGTCTGGGCTGGCATCCTTGTTCCCTTAATGTTTGTAGGACATCTGTCCAGGATCTTCTGGCTTTCATCGTTTCCATTGAGAAGTCAGGTGAAATTCGGGTAGTTCTGCCTTTGTATGTTACTTGGCATTTTTCTTTAGCTGCTCTTAGTATTTTCTCTTTACTCTGTAGGTTTGATGTTTTGATTATTATATAGCAAAGTTACTTCTTTTTCTGGTCCAGCCTATTTGGTTTTCTGTAAGATTCTTGTATTTTCATAGGCATATCTTTCTTTAGGTTAGGGAATTTTTCTTGTATGATTTTGTTGAATATATTTTGTGTACATTTGTGTTGTATTTCTTTGCCTTCTTCTATGCCTATTATTCTCAGGTTTGGCTTCTACACGGTGTCCCATATTTCCTGGATATTTTGTGTTAAGGATTTGTTGGTTTTTAGATTTTCTTTGGTTGATAACTCTAAATCCTCTAATGAGTCTTCAACACCTGAGATTCTCTCTTCTATCTCTTGTATTCTATTTGTGATACTTGCATCTGTAGCACCTGATCGTTTACCCAGCTTTTCTATTTCCAGCATCCCTTCATTCTGTGTTTTCCTTATTGTTTCTATTTCAGCTTTCAATCCTTAAACTGTTTGAGTTGTTTCCTTCATATTTTGGTTGTTTTTTCTTGGTGCTCTTTAGATTCTTTGAGAGATTTGTGTATTTCTTGAATTTTTCCCCCATTTCATGGATTTTTTGTTTTTTCTTCTATTTCTTTAAGGGATTTCCTCGTTTCTTCTTTGAGGGTCTCCATCATCTTCATGAATTAATTTTTAAGGTCTGTCTCCTCTTCTTCGTCTATGTAGTGCATTTCGGTTTGGCTGGTGTTGGATCCCTACATTCTGGTGGGGTCATGTTGGTCTTTCTATTGTTGAGAGAGCTCTTGTTCTGTCTTCTTCCCGTCTCTTCTTCCAGTGGGTGCTGGTGGGGTCTTTCCATCTCCACTGGTCTCCTTCCTTCCTGAAGCTGAACCTGGGAATGCTGACACGGAGTTTGGGTCCTGGAAGGGCTGATGTCTTTCCTGTGAGGGCGGCTCTTCTGGATGCCAGGAGTGGCCCGGAAGATCAAGAGGATGGGTGTTGTGCAGGGGGTCCTGCCAAAGACCCAATCTCACCTGAAGCTGGACTCGCTGGGGTTTGGGGCTTGAAAAGGGATATATTGTTAGTTTTAAAGAAGTTGCACAAGTAGTTCCTCACAGAGTTTTGTATATATGGTTTTCAAGAAGTATCACTTATAGATTCTCACACAGTGTTATTTCGTTAGTTTTCAATAAGTTACACATGTAGTTTCTCACACAAGTTTGTAATGCTAGTTTTGAAGAAGTTATAGGTGTAGATTCTCACACAGTGTTATATCGTTATTTTTCCATAAGTTACACATGTAATTTCTCACACAGTGTTGTATCATTAGTTTCCAAGATGTTATGCTTGTATTTCCTCACACAGTGTAGTATTAATGGTTTTCAAGACGTATCACTTAAGATTCGCATAGAATGTTGTGTCTTTAGTTGTCCATAAGATACACATTTAGTTTCTCACACAGTGTTGTTTCGATAGATTCCAGGAAGGTAAACATGGAGAATCTCACACAGCATTGTAGCGTTACTTTTCAATAAGTTACACGTGTAGAATCACACACAGTGTTGTGTCGTTAGTTTTCAATAATTTACACGTGTAGATTCTCACACAGTGATGGATAGTTAGTGTTCAATATGTTACACCTGTAGATTCTACCACAGCATTGAATCGTTAGTTTTCAATAAGGTACACGTGTAGAATCTTGCACAGCCTTGTATCTATAGTTTCCAATAAGGTATACATATAGTTTCTCAAAATAGGCTATAGTTCTAGTTTTGAAGAAGTCACATGCGTAGATTCTCACACAGTGTTACTTTTCCATAAGTTACACATGTAGTTTCTTACACAGTGTTGTGTCATTAGTTTCAAGAAGTTAGATGTGTAGTTAGTCACACAATGTTGTATCGTTAGTATGCAAGATGTTATGCTTACAGATTCTCACAAAGATTTGTATCATTAGTTTTCAGTAAGGTAATCGTGTAGATTCTCAAACAGCGTTGTATTGCTAGTTTTTAAGTACTTACACTTATAGAATCTCACACATTTTTGTATCGTTAGTTGTCAAGAAATTACGCAGGTAGTTTCTCACACAGTGTTGTATCGATATTTTACAAGAAGTTACACGGGTAGATTCTCAAACTGTGTTGAATCATTAGTTTTCAGTAAGTTATACCTGTAGATTCTCACACAGATTTATATGGTTTGTTTTCAATAAGGTACACGTGTAGAATCTCACACAGCGTTGTATCGTTATTTTTCAGGAAGTAACGCATGTAGTTCCTCACACAGTGTTGTATTGATGGTTTTCAAGAAGTATCATTTATATATTCTCACAGTGATATATTTCGTTAGTTTTCAACAAGTTATGTATGTAGTTTCTCACTCAGTGTTGTATCGATACTTTCCCAGAAGTTGACATGTAGTTATAAGACTAGTTTTGAAGAAATTACATGTGCAGATTCTCACACAGTGTTACAGCGATAGTTTTCCATAAGTTACACATGTAGATCCTCACACAGCATTGTATCTTCAGTTTTCAATAAGGTACACATGTAGAATATCACAAATCGTTGTATTGTTAGTTTTCAAGAATTTACATGTGTAGTTTCTCACACAGTGTTGTATCGCTTGTTTCCAAGTAGTTACAATTATAGATTCTCACACATTTTTGTATTGTTAGTTTTCAATAAGGTCCATGTCTAGTTCCTCACACAGTTTTGTATTAATGGTTTTCAAGAGGTATCGCTTAAGATTCGCGTACTGTGTTGTGTCATTAGTTTTTAATAAGATAAGCATGTAGTTTCTCACACAGTGTTGTATCGATAGTTTCCAAGAAGTTACACATGTATATTCTCACAGTGTTGTATCCTTAGTTTTCAAGAAGTAAAACGTGTAGATTCTCACAAAGTGTTGTATCGGTAGTTTTCAAGAATTACACGTGTAGTTTCTCACACAGTGTTGTATCGTTAATTTTCAAGAAGTTAGACGTGTAGTTTGTCACACAGTGTTGTATCATTAGTTTTCAAGAAGTTATGCTTACAGATTATCGCAAAGAATTGTATCGTTAGATTTCAGTAAGTTACATGTGTAGATCCTCACACCGCGTTGTTCTTTAGTTTTCAATAATTTCCACCTGCAGATACATACAGTGTGTTGTATCTTTAGTTTTCAATAACTTACACCTGTAGATTCTCATACAGCATTTTATTGTATTCTTTCAAGAAGTTACATTTACAGATTCTCACAACGTATTGTATCGTTAGTTTTCAATCAGATACAAATGTAGATTATCATACAGTGTTGAATCGTTGGTTTTCAATAAGTTACACCTGAAGATTCTCACACAGCATTGTATTGTCCGTTTTCAATAAGGTATACGTGTAGAATCTAACACAGCATTTGTCGTTAGTTTTCAAGAAGTTAGGCATGTATTTTCTCACACAGTGTTGTATCACTAGTTTTCAAGTTCTTACACTTATAGATCCTCACACAGTGTTGTATCGCTACTTATTAATTTTCAATTATTTACACTTGTAGATTCACACACAGTAGTGTGTTGTTAATTTTCAATAAGTTACACGTGTAGATTATCAGACAGTGTTAAGTCCTTTATCTCAAACAGATACGAATATAGATTCAAAGACAGTCTTGTATCGTTACTTTTCAAAAAGTTACACCTGTAGTTTCTCTTGGAGTTTTGTATCATCAGTTTTCAATAAATTACACGTGTGTATTCTCTGACAGTGCTGTATGGTTAATTTTCAATTAGTTACTCATGTAGATTCGCACACAGTGTAGTATGTTTATTTTTCAATAAGTTTCATGTGTAGATTCTCAGACAGTGTTGTGTCCTTTATTTTCAAGAAGTTTTGCATATAGATTCAAACACACTGTTTTATCATTACTTTTTAATAAGATATACGTGTAGGTTCTCAGACAGTGTTTTATCATTAGTTTTCATAAAGTTATGTTTATAGATTCTCACATAGTGTTGTGTCATTAGTTTCAAGAATTTACACGTGATATTCTCAACACAGTGTTGTATACTTAGTTTTCAATAAGTTACACTTATAGATTCTCACACAGCATTGTATCATTAGTTTTCAATAGGTTACACGTGTAGATTCTCACAAAGTGTTGTATCTTTAATTTTCAATAAGTTACACGTGTAGATTCTCAGTCAGTGTTGTGTCCTTCAATTTCAAGAAGTTACACATAGATTCAAACACAGTCTTGTATTGTTATTTTCAATAAGATACACGTGTAGATTTTCAGACAGTGTTGTACTGTTAGTTTTCAAGTAGTTACACATGTCGATTCTCACACAGGGTTGTATCGTTAGTTTTCAAGAAGTTATGCATTCGGTTTAGAACTCATTGTTGTATCGTTAGATTTCAAGGAGTTAGGTATATAGATTCTCACACAGTGCTGTATTGTTAGTTTTTAATGAGTAACGAATGTAGATTCTCACACAGTGTTGTATCATTTGTTTTCAAGATATTACTCACGTATTTTCCCACAAAATATGGTTTCCTTTGTTTTCAATAATTTACGCGTATAGATGTGCAGGCAGCTTTGTATCAAGAAGTTACTCACACTGTGTTGTATCATTAGTTTTCAGAAAGTTACCATATACTTTCTCAGACAGTGTTGTATGATAATTTTCAATAATATACACATTCATATTCTCACAGAGTATTGTATCTACAGTTTTCAAGAAGTTACTAATGCAGTTTCTCACACAGAGTTAATTCTGTAGTTTTCCCGAAGTTATACCTGTAGTTTTTTAACTCAGTGTGGTATCATTAGTGTTCAAGAAGTTATGAATATAGAGTCTCACACAGAGTTGTATCGTTAGTTTTCAATAAGCTAAACACGTATTTTCTCACACAGTGTTGTATCGTTTTCTTCAAGAATTATGCATGTAGTTTCTAACACAGTGCTGTAATGTTAGTTTTCAATTTGTTACATGGGTAGATTCTCACACAGTGTTGTATGTTAATTTTCAATAAGATACATGTTTAGATTCTCGCACAGTGTTGTATCGATACTTTTCAAGAAGTTACTAATGTAGTTTCTCACGCAGACTTATTTCCTTAATTTTCAAGATATTATGCATGTAGTTTCATACTCAGTGTTGTATCATTTGTTTTCAAGAAGATCCAAATATAGATTCTCACACAGAGTTGTGTCATTAGTTTTCAAGAAGTTACACAAGTAGTTTCTCCCACAATGTTGTATTGTTTGCTTTCAATAAGTTATGAATATAGATTCTCACACAGTGTTGTGTCATCTGTTTTCAAGAATCTTAACACGAAGAATTCTCACACAGTGTTATATGTTAATTTTCAATAAGATATATGTTTAGATTCTCACACAGTGTTGTATCAATAGTTTTCAAGAAGTTACTAATGGAGTTTCCCACACAGAGATTTTTCATTAATTTTCAAGAAGTTATGAGTTTATTTTTGAACTCAGTGTTGTATCGTTTGTTTTCAAGAAGTTATAAATATAGATTCTGACACAGTGTTGTATCATTTGTTTTCAAGAAATTACGAATATAGATTCTCACAGTGTTGTATCGTCAGTTTTCAAGAAGTTAAACACGTTGTTTCTCACAGTGTTGTATCATTAGTTTTCAAGAAGTTATGCAAGTAGTTTCTCACACAGTGTTGTATCTTTTGTCTTCAATAGGATACAAATATAGATTCTCACACAGTGTTCTATCATTACTTTTCAAGAATTTAAACAAGTAGTTACTCACACAGTGTTGTATCGTTAGTTTTCAAGAAGTTACTAATGTAGTTTCCCACACAGTTTTTTTCATTGAGTTTCAAGAAGTTATGCATGTAGTTTCGAACTCAGTGTTGTATCATTTGTTTTCAAAAAGTTATGAGCATAGATTCTGACACAGTGTTGTATCGTTAGTTTTCAAGTAGTTACACATATAATTTCTCACACAATGTTGTACCTTTTGTTTTCAAGTAGTTACGAAAATAGATTCTAACAGTGTTGTATCACTAGTTTTCAAGACGTTAAACACGTAGTATCTCATACAGTATTGTATTGTCTATTTTCATGAAGGTACACTAGTAGAATCTCACACAGGGTTGTATCTTTAGTTTTCAATAAGGTGCACGTGTAGATTCTCACACAGTGTTTTATCATTTATTTTCAAGAAGTTACACTTGTAGATTTTCACACAGGGTTGTAGCATTAGTTTTCAAGAAGTTACACCCATAGATTTTCAAACTGTGTTGTATCGTTAGATTTCAAGAAGTTAAATATGTAGTTTCTCAAACAGTGTTGTATGTTTTGTTTTCACGAAGTTAAACACATAATTTCTCACACAGTGTTGTATGGAATTTTTTCAAGAACATACACTTGTAGATTCTATCACAGGGTTTTGTCATTAATTTACATGAAGCTACTAATATAGATTATCACACAGTGTTGTATCCTTAATTTTCAAGATGTTAAACATGTAGTTTCTCACACAGAGTTTTATCGTTAGTTTTCAAGAAGTTAAACACGTAGATCTTCACAGTGTTATATCCTGTGTTTGCAAAAAGTTACAAATATAGATTCTGACACAGTGTTGTATCGATACTTTTCAAGAAGTTACTAATGTAGTATCTCACACAGAGTTATCTCATTAATTTTCAAGAAGTTATGAATGTAGCTTCAAACTCAGTGTTGTATCGTTTGTTTTCAAGAAGTTATGAATATAGATTCTCACACAGTGTTGTATCGTTAGTTTTCAAGAATTTAAACACGTAGTTCTGACACAGTGTTGTATCGTTAGTTTTCAAGAGGTTGAACACATAGTTTCTCACAGTGTTGTATTGTTCGTTTTCCTGAGTTAAACACGTATTTCTCACACAGATATGTATCGTTTGTTTTCAAGAAGTATCACTTGAAGATTCTCACACCGAGTTAATTTGGTACTTTTCCAGAAGTTATGCATGTAGTTTCAAACTCATTGTTTTATCGTTAGTTTTTTTTCATATTGTATTTTCAGGTTTTAATTTAGTTAAGAAACGAGGTTTCTTAAGTCAATTCCAGGTCCCTCTCCCATTCCCTCCCCTCCTCCCGTGCCCTCCCCCCAACCCCCCCGTTATCTCCTCATTCCCCCAGGGAGGGTTAGGCCCTCTATGGGGGTGTCCATAGTCTGTCATTTCATATAGGGCAGGGCCTAGACCCTTCCCCAAGAGTTCAGGGTGACAGTGCAACTCACATTGTTCTATGGGAGTCCAAAATCCGTGTGTATACTTGGGATGGGTACTGATCTGCTGCCCAAGGCTCAATAGATTCCCTAGGCCTCCTCCTTGACACTCAGAGCAAGGGGTATTGATCAGTCCCATGCTGGATTCCCAGGATGATGCCTGGGATTCAAGAGTTAACCTTTGTCTGGTCAGGTGTTCTGGGGGTTAAACCAGCCCAGTCTTAACCCTTTGATCATCAGTCCTCCCTCTCTGTTACTGGCTTTCTTGAGTTCAGCTCAGTACTTAACCAAGGGAGTCTGCCTCTTCTTCGATCAGCCAATAAATGAAGTTTCTGTTTCCCAGACTCTCTGGCCATAGGATTGTAGGCTGGCACTCCCCAGATCTATGTCTAAAATCCATATATGAGAGAGTACATGCCATGTTTCTCTTTTTGTGACTGGGTTACCTCACTCAGGTTGGTTTCTTCTAGTGTCATCCATTTGCCTGCGAATCTCATGATTCCATTATTTTTTTCTGCTGAATAGTACTCCATTGTGTAGATGTACCACATTTTCTCAATCCACTCTTCGGTTGAGGGACATCTAGGTTGCTTCCAAGTTCTGGCTATTACAAATAAAGCTGCTATGAACATAGTGTAACAGACATCTTTGTTGTATGAATGGGCATCTTTTGAATAAATGCCTAAGAGTGGAGTTGCTGGGTCTTGAGGTAGGTTTATTCTCATTTTTCTGAGGAATCTCCATACTGATTTCCAAAGTGGCTGAACCAGTTGGCACTCCCACCAGCAATGGAGGAGTGTCCCCGTTTCACCACATCCTCTCCAGCATAAATTGTCATTGGTGTTTTTGATTTTAGCCATTCTGACAGGAGTGAGATGGTATCTCAGAGTTGCTTTGATTTGCATTTCCCGGATGGCTAAGGATGTTGAGCACTTTCTCAAGTGCCTCTCAGCCATTTTAGACTCCTCTATTGAAAACTCTATTTAGTTCTACGGCCCACTTTTTAATGGGGTCCTTTGGTGTTTTGGAGATTTGCTTCTTGAGTTCTTTGTAAATTTTAGAGATCAACCCTTTGTCAGATGTGGGATTAGTGAATATTTTTTCCCATTCTGTGGCCTGCCTTTTTGTCTTCCTGACTGTGTCCTTTGCCTTACAGAAGCTTCTCAGTTTCAGTTGGTCCCATTTATTGTTGATCTCACTGTCTGTTATGTTCAGGAAGCTGTCTCCTGTACCAATTCGTTCAAGGGTACCACCCAATTTCTCTTCTAAGAGGTTCAGTGTGGCTAGATTTATGTTGAGGTCCTTGATCCATTTGGACTTAAGTTTTGTGCATGGCGATAAACATGGATCGATCCGCGTTCTTCAACATGCCAGTCTCCAATTATGCCAGCACCATTTGTTGAAGATGCATTCTTTATTCCATTGTATATTTTTAGCTTCTTTGTCAAAGATCAGATGTTTGTACGTGTGTGGGTTAATACCCAGGTTTTCAATTCGATTCCCTTGGTCTACCTGTCTATTTTTGTGCCAATACCAAGCTGTTTTCAGGACTATAGCTCTGTAATAGAGCTTGAGGTCAGGGATGGTGATGCCTCCGGTCGTTGCCTTGTTGAATAGGGTTGTTTTGGCTATCCTGGGTCTTTTGTTTTTCCATACAAAATTGATTATTGTTCTTTCAAGGTCTGTGAAGAATTGTGTTGGGATTTTAATGGGGATTGCATTGAATCTGCAGATTGCTTTTGGCAGGATTGCCATTTTTACTACATTGATCCTACCTATCCAAGAGCATGGGAGATCTTTCCATTTTCTGAGGGCTTCTTTAATTTCTTTCTTTAAAGATTCAAAGTTCTTATGATACAGGTCTTTCACTTGTTTGGTTAGCGTTACCCCAAGGTATTTTATGTTGTTTGTGGCAATTGTAAAGGGTGATGTTTCTCTGATTTCTCTTTCAGCCCTTTTATCATATGTATATAGTAGGGATACTGATTTTCTTGAGTTGATCTTGTAGCCTGCCACATTGCTGAAGGTGTTAATCAGCTGTAAGAGTTCCCTGGTAGAGTTCTTTGGGTCACTGATGTAAACTATCATATTGTCTGCAAACAGTGAAAGTTTGACCTATTCCTTCCCAATTTGTATCCCCCTTTGTTGTCGTTGGGCAATAGCTAGAACTTCAAGTACCATGTTGAAAAGGTATGGAGAGAGTTGACAGCCTTGTTTTGTTCCTGATTTTAGAGGAATTGCGTTGAGTTTCTGTACATTTAGTTTGATGTTGGCTATTGGTTTACTGTATATAGCTTTTATTATGTTAAAGTATTTCCCTGTTATCCCCGATCTCTCCAAGACCTTTATCATGAAGGGGTGTTGGATTTTGTCAAAGGCTTTTTCAGCATCTATTGAGATGATCATGTGATTTTTATTGTTCAGCTTGTTTATATGGTGGATTACGATGATTGAATTTCATATGTTGAACCATCCCTGCATCCCTGGGATGAAACCTACTTGATCGTGGTGAATGATTGTTTCGATGTGTTCCTGGATCCGATTTGCCAGTATTTTATTGAGTATTTTTACATCAATTTTCATGAGGGATATTGGTCTGAAGTTCTCTTTCTTAGTTGTATCTTTGTGTGGCTTGGGGATCAAGGTTATTGAAGCCTCATAGAATGAGTTTGGCAAAGACCCTTCTGCTTCTATTGTGTGGAACACTTTGAGAAGAATTGGTATAAGCTGTTCTTTGAATTTCTGGTAGAATTCTGCACTGAGGCCACCTGGACCTGGACTTTTTTTGGTTGGGAGACTTTTGAAGACAGCTCCTATTTCCATAGGGTTTATAGGTCTATTTAAGTTGCTTATGTCTTCTTGATTTAGTTTTGGCAAATGATAGCTGTCCAGGAAGTCATCCATTTCCTTTAAGTTTTCAAATTTTGTGGAGTACATGTTTTCAAAGTATGACCTAATGATTCTCTGGATTTCCTCAGAATCTGTTGTTATGTCCCCCTTTTCATTTCTGATTTTGTTAACTTGCGTGTTCACTCTCTGCTGTTTGGTAAGTTTGGACAAAGGTATGTCTATCTTGTTGATTTTCTCAAAGAACCAACTCTTCGTTGCATTGATTCATTGTGTTGTTTTCTTGGTTTCTACTTTATTGATTTCAGACCTCAATTTGATTATTTCCTGGCGTGTACTCCTCCTGGGGGAGTTTGCTTCTTTGTGTTCTAGAGCTTTCAGCTGTGATGTTAATTCTCTGGTATAACTGTTATCCTGTTTCTTCAAGTGAGAAGTTAGTGCAATGAAATTCCCCCGTAGCACTGCTTTCAAAGTGTCCCATAGGATTGGGTATGTTGTGTCTTCATTCTCATTGAATTCGAGGAAGTCTTTAATTTCTTTTTTATTTCCTCTTTGACCCAGGGATGGTGCAGTTGAGCATTATTCAATTTCCATGAGTTTGTAGGTTTTCTGCAATTTGTGTTGTTGTTGAATTCTAATTTTAAAGCATGGTGGTCTGATAAGATGCATAGAGTTATTCCAATTTTTTTGTAGCTGCTGAGGTTTGATATGTTGCCAAGTATGTGGTCGATTATTGAGAAGGTTCCATGTGGTGGTGAGAAGAAGGTATATTCCTTTTTATGTGGATGAAATGTTCTATAGATATCTGTTAATCCCAGTTGGGTCATTACTTCTATTAGACCCTTTGCTTCTTTGTTGAATATCTGTCTGGTATTCCTGTCTAGTGATGAGAGTGGTGTGTTGAAATCTCCCACTATAACTGTGTGGGGCTTTAGATGAGATTTAAGTTGTAATAATATTTCTTTAACGAATGTGGATGCCCTTGTATTTGGGGCATAGATGTTCAGGATAGACACTTCATCTTGGTGGGTTTCACCTGTGATGAGTATGTAATGACCTCCTTCATCACTTTTGATTGATTTTATTTTAAAATCTAGTTTGTTAGATATTAGGATTGCTACCCCTGCTTGTTTCTTGGGTCCATTTGATTGAAAAATTTTTTCCCAACCTTTAAGTCTCAGGTAATGTCTGTCTTTGAGGGTGAGGTGTGTTTCTTGTATGCAGCAGAAGGAAGGGTTCTGTCTTCGAATCCTTTCTGCTAGCCTGTGTCTTTTTGTGGGTGACTTAAGGCCATTAATATTGAGGGATATTAATGACCATTGATTGTTCATCCTTCTCCGATTTGCGATGGTTGTTGTTGGTAGAGTTATGTTTGGAATTTCACCCCTTTGTTCTTTTGGCTGTTGGTAGAGAGGGATTCTCTAATGCTTATGTTTTTCTGGTTGTAGTTAGCTTCCTTGTGTTGGAGTTTTCCTTCCAAAATTTTCTGTAGGGCTGGGTTAGTGGACACATATTGCTTGAATCTAGTTTTATAATGGAATACCTTGTTTTCTCCATCTATAGTGATTGAGAGCTTTGCCGGGTATAGTAGTCTGGGCTGGCATCCATGGTCTCTTAGTGTAGGTAGAATATCTATCCAGGACCTTCTGTCTTTCAGAGTTTCCATGGAGAAATCAGGTGTAATTCTGATAGGTCTGCCTTTATATATTACTTGACCTTTTTCCTTAGCTGCGCTTAATATTCTTTCTTTATTCTGTATGTTTGGGGTCTTGATTATTATGTGGCGAGGGGAATTTTTTTGTGGTTCACTCTATTTGGTATTCTGTAGGCTTCTTGTACCTTCATTGGCATGTCTTTCTTAAGGTTGGGAAAGTTTTCTTCTATGATTTTGTTGAATATGCCTTTTGCCCCTTTGAGGTGGATTTCTTCTGCTTCTTCTATACCTATTATTTTTAGGTTTGGTCTTTTCATGGTGTCCCATATTTCCTGGATGTTTTGTGTTAAGGATTTGTTGGATTTAGGATTTTCTTTGGTTGATAAATCCATTTCTCCTAGTGTATCTTCAACACTTGAGTTCCTCTCTTCCATCTCTTCTACTCTTTTGTTAATGCTTGTATTGGTAGTGCCTGACTGTTTGTCCAGCTTTTCTACTTTCGGCCTTTCTTCAGATTGTGCTTTTGTAATGTCTCTATTTCAGTTTTCAACCATTGTAGTGTTTGCATTGCTTCTTGCAATTTTCTGTTTATCTTTTCATCTGTTTGTTGCCTTTTATGAATTTTTTGGTCTGTTCTTTCTTCCATTTCTTGTATTTTTTGGTTTGCTTTTTGTTCCATTTCTCGCATTTTGTACTTTGTTTCTTCTTCCATTTCCTGCCTTTTTTGGTTTGTTTCTTCTTCCATTTTTTTGCTTTGTTTTTTCTACCATTTCTTGCATTTTTTGCTTTGTTTCTTCTTCCATTTCCTGCCTTTTTTGGTTTGTTTTTTCTTCCAATTCTTGCATTTTTTTGTTTGTTTTTCTTCCATTTCTTGCATTTGTTGGTTTGTTTTTTCTTCCATTTCTTTGAGAGATTTTCCTATATCCTCTTTTAGGGCCTCTATCATTTTCATGAAAGTGCTTTTAAGGTCGTTCTCTTCTGCTTCATTCGCATTAGAATGTTGGGGTCTTGCTGGTGTGGAGTCTCTCGAATCTGGCGGTGTCATATTTGTTTTTCTGTTGCTGACTGTGTTTTTGTATTGTCTCTTTCCCATCTCTTCTTCTAGTGGGTGCAGAAAGATCCCCTTACTGGTCTGGGGACCAGAGTTCCCTTTCGGTGGGTGCTAGCAAGTCCAATAATCTGGTGGTTCTTCTATTCCTTGTCCAAATGCTGGACCTGATGCGGCCGGAGGAACAGCTGCTTCCCTGGACTCCCAGCCTCCTCTCGTTTCCTGGTCTCGTTGGTGGGAGAGAAGATCTGGAGTCTGGGGTGCTTGGCTCCCCACAGGATTGGGAGCTCTGTGCAGTTCCCAGGCGATCTGCAGGCACTGGAACACAGGCCGGGAACCCGGCCTGTTTACCTGATGCTGCCAGAAGACTTACCGTTAGTTTTCAAGAAGTTGCGAATATAGATTCTCACACAGAGTTGTATCGTTAGTTTTCAAGTAGTTACACACGTAGTTTCTCACAGAGAATTGTATCATTTCTTTTTAAGGGCTTTCGTATGTAGTTTCTAACATTGTGCTGTATTGTTAGTTTTAATAAGTTACACGGGTAGATTCTCACACAGTGTTGTATGTACATTTCAATAAGATTCATGGGTAGATTCTCACACAGTGCTGTATTGTTTGTTTTCAAGAAGTTAGACTGTAGATTATCACACAGGGTGGCTTCCTTTGTTTTCAATAATTTCCAAGTGTAGATTCTCACACAGTTTGGTATCTTAATTTTCAATAAGATACATGTGCAGATTTTCACATAGTGTTGTATCGTTAGTTTTCAAGAAGTTACACATGTAGTTTCTCACAAATAGTTATTTCATTAATTTTCAGTAAGTTACACGTATAGATTTCACAATGTGTTGTATCTTCAATTTTCAAAAGAAACACGTGTAGATTCTGACACAGTATTGTATCGTTAGTTTTCAAGAAGTTACACACGTAGTTTCTTACACATTGTTGTATCGTTTTTTTCAAGAAGTTACACTTGTGGAACAGGGTTGTATTGTTAGTTTTCCATAGGTTACACGTTTAGGTTCTCACACAGTGTTGTATCGATAATTTTCAGTCAGATACACGTGCAAATCCTCACAGTGTTGTATCGTTAGTTTTCAACAAGTTATGAATATAGATTCTCACACAGTGTTGTATCGTTAGTTTTCAAGAAGTTAATCACGTATTTTCTCGCACATGGTTGTACCGTTTGTTTTCAAGAAGTAACACTTGTAGATACTCACAAAGGGTTGCATTGTTATTTTTCAATAATTTCCACGTGTACATTCTCACATAGTGTTGTATCGTTAATTTTCAATATGACACATGTGGATATTCTCACACAGTGTTGTATCAATAGTTTTCAAGATGTTACACACATAGATTCCCACACTATATTGTATCGTTTGTTTTCAAGAAGTTACACTTGTAGGTTCTCACACAGAGTTGTATCGTTTGTTTTAAATGAGTTACACGTGTAGATTCTCAAACAGTGTTGTATTGTTAGTTTTCAAGATGTTATGCACGTAGTTTCTCACACAGTGTTAAGTCCTTAGTTTTCAAGAAGTCCCGAATATAGATTCTCACAAAGTGTTGTATCATTAGATTACAAGAAGTTAAAAAAGTAGTTTCCTACACAGTGTTGTATCGTTTCTTTTCAAGAAGTGAAACACGTAGTTTCTCACATATTGTTGTATGGATTTTTTTCAAGAAGATACACTTGTAGATTTTCACACAGTGTTGTATCGTTAGTTTTCAAGAAGTTACGAATATAGATTCTCACATAGAGTTGTATCTTTAGTTTTAAACAAGTTGCACACATAATTTCTCACCCAGTGTTTTATTGTTCTTTTTCAATTAATTTACACATGTAGATTCTCACCCAGTGTATTATCGTTAATTTTCAATAAGATACATGTGTAGATTCTCTAACAGTGTTGTATCATTTGTTTTCAAGAAGTTACTAATGTAGTTTCTCACACCAACTAAATTCGGGAGTTTTCCAGAAGTTATGTATGTAGTTTCGAACTCAATGTTGTAGCGTTAGTTTTCAAGAAGTTACGAATATAGATTCTCACACAGAGTTGTATCGTTAATTCTCAAGTAATTACACACGTATTTTTTACACAGTGTTGTTTGTTTTCAAGAAGTTACGAATATAGATTCTCACACAGAGTTGTGTCGTTAATTCTCAAGTAATTACACACGTATTTTTTACACAGTGTTGTTTGTTTTCAAGAAGTTACGAATATAGATTCTCATACAGTGTTGTATCATTATTTTTCAAGAAGTTAAACATGTAGTTTCTCAAACAGTGTTGTATCGTTTGTTTTCAAGAAGTTGCATTTATAGATTCTCACACAGGCTTTTATTGTTAGTTTTCAACAAATTACACGTGTAGATTATCACACAGTATTGTATTGTTAACTTTCACTAATATACACATATATATTCTCAAACAATGTTGTATCATTGGTTTTCAAGAGGTTATGAATATAGATTCTAACACAGAGTTGTATCTTTACTCTTCAAGAAGTTACACATGTAGTTTGTTACACAGTGTTGTATCGTTTGTTTTCAAGAAGTTACACTTGTAGTACTCACAAAGGTTTGTATCGTTTGTTTTCAATAAGTTACACCTGTAGATACACTCACAGTGTTGTATCGTTGGTTTTCAATAAGTTACTAATGTAGTTTCTCACACCAAGTTAATTCTGGAGTTTTCCAGGAGTTATGCCTGTAGTTTCGAACTCAGTGTTGTATTGTTAGTTTTCAAGAAGTTACAAATATAGATTATCACACAGAGTTGTATCATTAGTTTTTAAGAAATTACAAAGGTTGTTTCTCCCCCAGTGTTGATCGTTAGTTTTCAAGAAGTTACAAATATAGATTCTCACACAGAGTTGTATCGTTTGTTTTCAAGAATATACACATGAAGTTTCTCACACAGTGTTGTATCCTTTGTTTTCAAGAAGTTATGCATGAAGTTTCTCACACAGTGTTGTATCGTTAATTTTCAAGCATTTTCACATGCAGTTTCTCACACAGATTTGTATCATTGGTTTTCAAGAAGTTCAGCATATAGATTCTCATACAGTGTACTATGGTTAATTTTCGAGAAATTGCACATGTTGGTTCTCAAACCTAACCCTAACCATAAACCTAACCCTAACACAAACTGTAACCCTAACCCTAACCAAACCCTAAACTTATGCCTAAACCTAAACCCTAACCCTAACACTACCCTAACCCTAACCCTAACCATAACCCTGCAGTTAGGTTTCAGGTAGTTACATGGAGTTTTGCATAGAGTCTTCAATAAATTAAGCGTATAGATTCTCACACAATGGTGTATCATTAGTTTTCAAGAAGTAACCAAGATAGATTCTCACATAGTGTTGTATCATTAGATTTCAAGAAGATATGCATGTAGTTTCTCATAGAGTGTTATATAGTTAATTTTCAGGAAGTTAGAGATGTAGTTTCTCAAACAGTGTTGTTTCATTAGTTTTTTAGAAGTTACGCATGAAGTTTCTCACTCAGTGTTGTATCGTTAGTTTTGAAGCATTTTCCCATGCACTTTCTCACACATGGTTGTATCATTGGTTTTCAAGAAGTTAAGCGCATAGATTCTCATAGTGTTCTATCTTTAATTTTCAAGAAGTTACACATGTAGGTTCTCAAGGGGATACAAATTGAGAAGGAAGAGGTCAAACTTTCGCTGTTTGCATATGATATGATAGTTTACATCAGTGACCCAAAAAACTCTACCAGGGAACTCTTACAGCTGAATAACACCTTCAACAAAGTAACAGGCTACAAGATCAACTCAAGAATATCAGTAGCCCTACCATATACAGATGATAAAAGGGCTGAGAAAGAAATCAGAGAAACATCACCCTTTACAATTGCCACAAACAACATTAAATAACTTGGCGTAACACTAACCAAACAAGTGAAAGACCTGTATCGCAAGAACTTTGAATCTTTAAAGAAAGAAATTAAAGATGCCCTCAGAAAATGGAAAGATCTCCCATGCTCTTGGATAGGTAGGATCAATGTAGTAAAAATGGCAATCCTGCCAAAAGCAATCTGCAGATTCAAGGCAATCCCCATTAAAATCCCAGCACAATTCTTCACAGACCTTGGAAGAACAATAATCAATTTTGTATGGAAAAACAAAAGACCCAGGATAGCCAAAACAACCCTGTTCAACAAAGCAACGTCCGGAGGCATCACCATCCCTGACCTCAAGCTCTATTACAGAGCTATAGTCCTGAAAACAGCTTGGTATTGGCACAAAAATAGACAGGTAGACCAATGGAATCGAATTGAAAACCCAGATATTAACCCACATATGTATGAACATCTGATCTTTGACAAAGAAGCTAAAAATATACAATGGAATAATGAAAGCATCTTCAACAAATGGTGCTGGCATAACTGGAGGCTGGCATGTAGAATACTGTGGATCGATCCATGTTTATCACTATGCACAAAACTTAAATCCAAATGGGTCAAAGACCTCAACCTAAATCCAGCCACACTGAACCTCTTAGAAGAGAAAGTGGGTGGTACCCTTGAACGAATTGGTACAGGAGTTACATATATAGATTCTCAGACTGTGTTGTATCCTTGGTTTTCCAGAAGTTACCAATGGAGTTTGTTTCTCACACAGACTTATTTTGTTAGTTTTCAAAAAGTTATGCATTCAGTTTATAACTCAGTGTTGTATTGTTAAATTTCAAGAAGTTTCATAGACAGATTCTCACATAGTGCAGTAATGTTAGGTTTCAAGAAGTTATGCACATAGAATCTCACACAGTGTTTTATCATTAGTTTTCAATAAGTTACACGTGTAGATTCTCAGACAGTGTTGTGTACTTTATTTTCAATTAGATATGCATATAGATCCAAAACAGTGTTTTATCGTTACTTTTCAATAAGATACACGTGTACAATCTCAAACAGTGTTATATCGTTTGTTTTCAAGTATTTACACATGTAGTTTCTCACACAGTGTTATATCATTAGTTTTCAATATGTTACACGTGTAGATTCTCACACAGTGTTGTATCGTTAATTTTCAATAAATTACATTTGTAGCTTCTCAGTGTCGTATACTTATTTTTCCAGAAGTTACTAATGAAGCTATGTTCTTACACAGAGTTATTTCGTTAGTTTTCAAGAAGTTATGCACTCAGTTTATAACTCAGTGTTGTATTTTTAGATTTCAAGAAGTTACGTAGATAGATTCTTACATAGTGCTGAATCGATATTTTTCAAGAAGTTACGCACATAGATACTCACACAGTGTTGTATCATTTGTTTTTAAGAAGTTACACATGTAGATTCTCTCACAGTATTGTATTGTTAGTTTTCAAAATGTTTCGAATGTAGTTTCTCAAAGTGTTGTGTCCTTAATATTTGTTACACGTGTAGATTCTCACACTGTGATGTATTGTTAGTTTTCAAGACCTTACATAAAGATTCTCACTCAGTGTTGTCTCATTAGTTTTCAACATGTTATGCATTCAGATTAGGACTCAGTGTTGTATGGTTAGATTTCAAGAAGTTACGTATATGGATTCTCACACAGTGCTGTATCATTAGTTTTCAATAAGTTACGAATACAGATTCTCACACAATGTTGTATCATTTATTTTCAAGATGATACTCAAGTAGTTTCCCACTAAGTGTTGTTTCCTTTGTTTTAAATAAGTTACACATATAGATATGCAGGCAGCTTTGTATCGTTAGTTTTGAAGAAGTTACGAATGTAGTTTCTCACACTGTGTTGTATCATTAGTTTTGTAGAAGTTACACAAGTAGTTTCTCACACAGTGTAGTATCATTAGTTTTAAAGAAGTTACACGTGTACATTCTCAGGCAGTGTTGAGACCTTTATTTTCAAGACGTTACACATATAGATTGAAAGACAGGGTTGTCTGGTTACTTTTCAATACTCACACAGTTTTGTATCTTTGGTTTTCAATTACTTACACATGTAGATACTCATACAGTGCTGGTTTGTTAAATTTAAATTAATTATACGTGTAGATTCTCACAGCGTGTTGTATTATTAATTTTCAATAATTTACACGTGTAGATTCTCAGATAGTATTGCATCGTTAGTTTTCCTGAAGTTGCAAATGTAGTTTCTCACACAGAGTTACTTAGTTTTCAAGAAGTTATGCATTCAGTTTAGAAGCCAGGGTTGTATTATTAGATTGGAAGAAGTTACGTGGTTAGATTCTCACACAGTGCTGTATTGTTAGTTTTCAATAAGTTGTGAATAAAGATTCTCACACAATGTTGTATCGTTTGTTTTCAAATTGTTACTCAAGTAGTTTCCCACAAAGTGTTGTTTCCTTTTTTAAAAATAAGTTATGCCTATAGATGTGCAGGTAGTTTTCTATCATTAGATTCAAGAAGTTACATGTGTAGTTTCTCAGATAGTGTTGTTTCGTTAATTTTCAATGAGTTACCCTTGTAGATTCTCACACAGTGTTGTATCGTTAATTTTCAATAAGTTAAACGTGTAGTTTCTCAGACAGTGTTTTCTCATTCGTTTTCAAGAGGATACACTTACAGATTCTCAGACAGTGTTATATCATTAGTTTTCAAGTAGTTACAGCGTAGATTCTAAAGAGAGTGTTGTATCATTAGTTTTGCAGTTACATTTATAAATTCCCATACAGTGTTGTATCATTTGTTTTCAATACATTACCCAGTAGATTCTCACAAAGTGTTGTATCTTTAATTTTCAATAAGTTATACCTGTAGATTCTCAGACAGTGTTGTGACCTTTATTTTCAAGAAGTAATGCATATAGATTCAAAAACAGGTTTGTATCATTACTTTTCAATATGATACACGTGTAGATTCTCAGACAGTGTTTTATCGTTAGTTTTCAATTATTTACACGTGTAGTTTCTCACACAGTGTTGTATCATTAGTCTTCAAGTAGTTACACATGTAGTATCTCACACAGTGTTGTATCGTTTGCTTTCATGAAGTTACACGTGTGGATTCTCAGACAGTATTGTATCATTACTTTTCAAGAAGTTTCTCTTATACATTCTCACCTAGAGTTGTATCATTAGTTTTCAATAAGTTACACTTGTAGATTCTCACACAGTGTTGTGTCGTTAATTTTCAATAAGTTACACTTGTAGATTCTCAAACAGTGTTGTATCGTTAGTTTTCCAGAAGATACTAATGTAGTTTCTCACACAGAGTTATTTCATTAGTTTTCAAGAAGTTATGCATTCAGTTTAGAACTCAGAGTTGTATTGTTAAATTTCAAGAAGTTACACGTGTGGATTCTCACACAGTGTTCTATTGTTAGATTTTAAGAAATTATGTATATATATTCTCACACAGTGTTGTATCGTTAGTTTTCAATAAGATACACATGAAGATTCTCAGACAGTGTTGTATCATTATTTTTCAAGTAATTCCATATGTAGTTTCTCACACAGTGTTGTATGGTTAGTTTTCTTGAAGTTACACATGGAGATTCTCAAGACAGAGTTGTATCATTATTTTTCAAGAAGGTACGCTTAGAGAATCTCACACAGTGTTGGATCATCATTTTTCAATATGTTGCAGACATAAATTCTCACACAGTGTTGTATCATTCATTTTCAATAAGATACAAGTGTAGAATCACACACAGTGTTGTATCGTTAATTTTCAATAAGTTACAGGTGTAGATTCTCAAACAGTGTTGTTTCGTTAATTTTTAATTAGTTGCACGTGTAAATTTTCAAACAATGTATCATTAATTTTCAATAATTTACACGTGTTGATTCTTAGACAGTGTTGTATCATTAGTTTTCCAGAGTCACTAATGTAGTTTCTCACACAGAGTAATTTCGTTAGTTTTCAAGAAGTTATGTATTCAGTTTAGAACCCAGATCTGTATCGTTAGATTTGAAGACGTTACGAAGATATATTTTCACATGGTGCTATATCGTTACTTTTTAAGAAGTTATGTACATAGATACTCACACATTGTTGTGTCGTTTGTTTTTTATCAATTTTTATTTTAATTTTAAATAGCTTGTTTTACATGTCAATCCCAGTTCCCTCACCCTCCCACTCCTCCCGCACATCCCTTCCCCCCCTCCCACCCTATTGCCAAATCCTTCCACATAGGGGATAACTGGAGTCTGTCATTTTACTCTAGGTAGTATCCAGGCACTCCCCTAAGAGTCCAGGCTAAGAGAGCATCTCTCTTTATGCTATAGGCACACGAAGACAGTTTGTATACCAGGGATAGACACTGATCCACAGCTCAGGGCCCCATAGGTTGCCCAAGCCTTCTCACTGACACTCACATTTGGGAGGTCCAGATCAGTCCCATGTTGGCCTCCCCACTGTCGGTCTGGAGTCCAAGAGCTCTCCCCTGTTCAGATCAGCTGTCTCTGCTGGTTTTGCCAGCCCATTATTTGCCAATTTGCTCATCACTCCTCTCTCTCTGTCACTGGGTTCCTTGGGTTCAGTTCAGTGATTAATTGTGTGTTTGCCTCTGCTTCCATCAGTCACAGGATGAAGGCTCCCAGATGGTTATAGACATCAAGTCCATTAGCAGGAATGGGCATTCGAGGTGGTCCCTGCCGGGAGCAGCCAGAATATCGAGGGGGATGGGTGATGGGCAAGCGGTCCCTGACGGAGACCCAATCTCACCTGAAGCTGGACTAGCTGGGGTTGGGGTCTTGGAGGGGCTGATGTCTTTCCTGTGTGGACGGGTCTTCTGGATGCCCGGAGCAGCCCGGAAGATCGAGGGGGATGGGTGATGGTCAGGCGGTCTCCGCCGGAGACCCAATCTCACCTCAAGCTGGACACAGTGTTGTGTCGTTTGTTTTTAAGCAGTTGCATATGTAGATTCTCTCACAGTGTTGTATCATTAGTGTTCAAGATATGACGCATTGTTTTCTTCAAACAGTGTTGTGTCATTAATTTTTATATGTTACACGTGGAGATTCTCCCTCTGTGCTGTATCGATAGTTTTCTAGAACTTACATACATGGATTCTCACTCAATGTTGTATCGTTAGTTTTTAATAAGTTACACGTGTGGAATCTCACACAGTTTTTTATTGTTACTTTTCAAGAAGTTATTCATTCAGTTTGGAACTCAGTATTGTATCAGATTTCAAGAAGTGAGGCTAACAGATTCTCACACAGTGTTGTATCATTTGTTTTCAATACGTTACACGTATAGATTCTCAGACAGTGTTGTGTCCTGTATTATCAAGTAGTTAATTATATAGATTCAAACACAGTGTTGAAACATTACTTTTCAATAAGATACAAGGGTAGAATCTCAGACAGTGTTGTTTCGTTAGTTTTCAAGTATTTCCACTTGTAGTTTCTCACACAGTGTTGTATCGTTTGTTTTCAATAAGTACACGTTCAGAATCTCAGTCAGTGTTGTGTCCTTAAATTTCAAGTAGTTACACATATAGATTCAAACAAAGTTTTGTATCGTTACTTTTCAACGAGATACACGTGTAGATTCTCAGACAGTATTGTATCGTTACTTTTCAATAAGATACACATGTAGATTCTCAGACAGTATTGTATCGTTAGTTTTCAAGTAGTTACACGTGATGTTCTCAGACAGTTTTGTATCGTTAATTTTCAATTAGTTGCACGTGGAGATTCTCACACTGTGTTGTATAGTTAGTTTTCAAGTACGTACATATATAGATACTCACTCAGTGTTGTATCATTAGTTTTCAAGAGGTTTCAAATGTGGATTCTCAAGATAGTTTTGTATTATTAGTTTTCAAGAAGTTACGCTTATAGATTCTCACACAATGTTGTATCAATAGGTTTCAATACGTTACATGTGTAAATTCTCACAAGGTGTTGTATCTTTAATTTTCAATAAGTTAGACATGTAGATTCTCAGACAGTGCTGTATCGTTAGTTTTCAAGTAGTTACACATGTAGTTTCTCACAGTGTTGTATTGTTAGTTGTCCAGAAGTTACACATGTAGTTTCTCACACAGTGTTGTATCGTTAGTTTTCCAGAAATTACTTATGTAGTTTCTCACACAGAGTAATTGGTTACTTTTCAGGAAGTTATGCTCTCAGTTTAGAACTCAGTGTTGTATCGTTTGATTTCAAGAAGTTACGCTTATAGATCTCAGACAATGTTGAATCGTTAGTTGTCATGTAGTTACACATGTATTTTTTCACACAGTGTTGTTTCGTTTGTTTTCAATAAGTTGTACGTGTAGATTCTCAGACAGTGTTGTTTTGTTAATTTTCAATGAGATATACATGTAGAATCTGACACAGTGTTGTATCGTTAATTTTCAATAAGTTACATGTGTAGCTTCTTAGACAGTGTTGTATCGTTGGTTTTCAAGAAGTTATGCCTGTAGATTCTCAAGACAGTGTTGTATCACTAGTATTCAAGATTTAGACCTATAGATTCTCTCACAATGTTGTACCATTATTTTCAATACGATACACATGTAGATTTTCACCCAGTGTTGTATCATTAATTTTCAAGAAGTTACACGTGTAGATTCTCAGACAGTGTTATGTCCTTTATTTTCAAGAAGATACCCATGTAGATTCAAACACAGTATTGTATCATTACTTTTCAATAAGATACACGTGTAGATTCTCAGACAGTTTTGTATCGTTAGTTTTCAAGTTATTAGACATGTAGTTTCTCAAACAGTGTTGTATCGTTAGTTTTCTAGTAGTTATATTTGTGGTTTCTAAAACAGTGTTGTATGTTTAGTTTTCAATAAGTTACACATGTAGATTATCATACAGTGTTGTATCGTTGATTTTTAATAAGTTACACGTGGAGATTTTCACACTGTGAGTATTGTTAGTTTTCCAAATGTACATATATAGATACTCAGTGCTGTATAGTTAGTTTTCAAGTAGTTACACATGTAGATCCACACACAGTGTGGTACTGTTAGTTTTCAATAAGTTATGCATGTAGATTCTCAGTGTTGTATGGTTAATTTTCAATAAGTTACATGTGTAGATTCTCAGACAGTGTGTTTCCTTAGTTTTACAGAATTTACTAATGTAGTTTCTCACACAGAGTTATTTTGTTAGTTTTCAAGAAGTTACCCATTCAGTTTAGAACTCAGAGTTGTTTCGTTAGATTTCAAGAAGCTATGTAGATATTGTCACACAGTGCTTTATCATTACTTTTCAAGAAGTTACCCAGCTAGATTCTCACACAGTATTGTATCATTGTTTTAAAGAAAATGCACATGTAGATTCTCTCACAGTGTTGTATCCATTCTTTTCAAGATATAACACATGTAGATTCTCAAACAGTGTTGTGTCATTAATTTTTATAATTTACACGTTGAGATTCTCACACTGTGTTATATCATTAGTTTCTAATAACTTATGCATATAGATTCTCACTCAGTGTTGTGTTGTTAGTATTCATGAAGTTACACATGTGGATTCTCACACTGTGTTGTATCATTAGTTTTCAAAAGTTACGATTACAGATTCTCACACAATGTTGTATCGATTGTTTTCAAGATGTTACTCATGTAGTTTCCCACAAAGTGTTGTTTCCTTTGTTTTCTATAACTTACAAGTATAGATGTACAGGCAACTTTGTACCGTTTGATTTCAATAATTTACTCATGTAATTTCTCACACTGTGTTGTGTCATTAGTTTTCAAGAAGTTAAACAAGCTGTTTCTCACACAGTGTTGTATCATCAGTTTTCAAGAAGTTACACGTATAGATTCTCAGACAGTGTTGTGTCCTTTAGTTTCAAGATGTAAACATATAGATTCAAACACAGTGTTTTATCGTGACTTTTCAATAAGGTACACCTGTAGATTCTCAAATAGTGTTGTATAGTTAGTTTTCAAGTAGTTACACATGTAGTTTCTCACATAGTGTTGTATCATTAGTTTTCAACAAATTACACATGTAGACTCTCAGAGAATGTTGTGTTCTTTATTTTCAAGAAGTTACACATATGGATTTAAACACAGTGTTGAATCCTTAGTTTTCAAATAAGTTACAGGTGTAGATTATCACACAGTCTTGTATCATTAGTTTTCCAGAGGTTATTAATGTAGTTTCTCACAGAGTTATTTTGTAAGTTTTCAAGAAGTTATTCATTCACTTTAGAACCCAGGGTTGTATCATTAGATTTCATGTATTTACATAGATAGATTCTAACACTGTGTTGTCTCATTACTTTTCAAGAAATTTCATATATAGATTTTCACACACTGTTGTATCGTTAGTTTTCAAGAAGTTATGAATTCAGCTTAGAATTCAGAGTTGTATTCTTAGTTTTCAGGAAGTTACCATTATAGATTCTCACACAGTGTTGTATTGTTAATTTTCAAGAAGTTACACGTGTAGATTCTTAGTGTTGTGTAATTTATTTTCAAGAAGTTACAAATACAGATGCAAACACAGTGTTGTATCATTACTTTTCAATAAGATACACGTGTAGTTTCTCAGACAGTCTTGTATCATTAGTTTTCAAAGACTTAGACATGTAGTTTCTGACACAGTGTTGTATCGCTAGTTTTCAAGTAGTTACACATGTAGTTTCTCACACAGTGTTATTTCGTTACTTTTCAAGAAGTTATGCATTCAGTTTTTAATCCAGAGTTGTATAGTTAGGTTTCAAGAAGATACGTAGATAGATTCTCACAATGTGTTTTATCGTTAGTTTTCAAGAACTTACAAATATAGATTCTCACACAGTGTTTTGTCGTTAAGATTCAAGAAGTTATGCATTCAGTTTATAACTCAGTGTTGTATTGTTAGATTTCAAGAAGATACACCTATAGATTTTCTCACAGTGTTGTCTCATGAGTTTTCAATTAGTTACACGTGTAGATACCCAGACAGTGTAATTTTGTTAATTTTCAATAGGTTACACGTGTAGATTGAAAGACAGTGTTGCCTTTCAAGAAGTTACACTTATAGATTCTCAGACAGTGTTTTATCGTTAGTGTTCCAGAAGTTACTCATGTAGTTTCTCTCACAGAGTGATTTCATTAGTTTTCAAGATATTATGCATTCAGTTTAGAACTCAGAGTTGTATCCTTAGATTTCAAGAAGTTACTTAGATAACTTCTCACACAATGCTGTTTCATTTGTTTTCAAGATGTTATGAAAATAGATGCTCACACAGTGTTGTATCGTCTGTGTTTAAGAAGTTATACATGTGGATTCTCTCACAGTGTTGTATCGTTAGTTTTCAAGAAGTTACACATGTAATTTTTCACACAGTGTTTTATTGTTAGTTTTCAAGAAGTGCCACGTGTAGATTCTCAGACAATGTGTGTACTTTACTTTCAAGGTGTCACACAGATAGATTCAAACACAGTGTTGTATCGTGACTTTTCAATAAGATATATGTGAGGATTCTCAGACAGTGTTGTTTAGTTATTTTTCAAGTTGTTACACATGTAGATTCTCAAACAGTGTTGTATCGTTAGTTTCAAGAATTTACACGTATAGACTCTCAAGACATTGTTGTATCATTTGTTTTCAAATAGTTACACTTATAGATTATCACACAGTGTTGTATAATTAGATTTCCATATGTTACATGTGTAGATTCTCACAAGATGTTGTATCTTTAATTTTCAATATGTTACATGTGTAGATTCTAAAAAAGTGTTGTATCTTTAGTTTTCAAAAAGTTATGCTTATAGATTCTCACACAGGGTTGTATCATTAGCTTTCTCAAACAGTGTGGTATCTTTAAGTTTTCAATAAGTTAAAGTATAGATTCTCAGAGATAGTTGTGTTCTTTGTTTTCAAGAAACTACGCATATAGATTCAAACACAGGGTTGTATCGTTACTTTTCAATAAGACACACGTGTAGATTCTCAGACAGTTTTGCAACATTAGTTATTAAGTAGTTACACAAGTATTTCCTCACACGTTGTTTTATCGGCAGGTTTCAATATGTTATACATGTAGTTTATCACAAAGTATTGTATTGTTAGTTTTCAATAAGTGACACGTGTAGATTCTCGGAGAGTGGTGTATCGATAATTTTCTTTTTTATTTTTATCATTTTTTAATTTAATTTTAAATAGCTTGTTTTACATGTCAATCCCAATGCCCTCTCCCTCCCCTCACCCAGAACTCCCCTTCCCCCCAGCCTCCCACCCTATTGCCAATTCCCTCCACATAGGGGATATCTAGAGTCTGTCATTTCACTCTGGGTAGGGTCCAGGCACTCCCATAAGAGTCCATGCTGAGAGAGCATCCCTCTTTGTGCTATGTGCACATGATGACTGTTTGTATTCCAGGGACAGACACTGATCAACTGCTCAAGGCCCCATAGGTTGCCCAGGCATTCTCACTGACACTCACATTCGGCAGGGTCCAGATCAGTCCCATGTTAGCCTCCCCGCTGTCAGTCTAGGGTCCAAGAGCTCTCCCCTGTTCAGATCAGCTGTCTCTGCTGGTTTTGCCAGCCCATTATTTGCCAATTTGCTCATCACTCCTCTCTCTGTCACTGTGTTCCTTGGGTTCAGTTCAGTGCTTAATTGTGTGTTTGCCTCTCCTTCCATTAATCACTGGATGAAGGCTCCCAGATGGTTATAGACATCAAGTTCATTATCAGGAATGGGCATCCGAGGTGGTCTCTCCACTATTGCTTAGCTTGACAATTGGTGTTATACCTTTAGATCAGTCGAGGTCACTCTGGTGCCTGATCTGTCTTCTAACCTATGATTCCCTCTTCCCCCTATTCTACCCCAGCTCACTCAATTTCCTGTACCCCCATGACCTACTCTCTTTTTCTCCTCTCCCCCTCTCTTCTTCCCAGCTCCCACTCCGCACCACCCCTCACCGTGTTCCCCATCCATTCAGAGGATCTTGTCTCAATTCTCTTCTCTTGGGTACTATGCATATATGCATATCTTTTAGGTTCTTTCCTGTTTCCCAGACTCTCTATCAGTGGAAGTGCAGACTGGCACTATCCTGATCCATGTCTGATATCCATATATGAGTGAGTACATACCATTTTTTTTTGCTACTGGGGTACCTCACTCAGGATGTTTTCTTCCAGTGCTATCCATTTACCTGTGAATTTCAAGATTCCATTGTTTTTTTTCTGCTGAGTAATACTCCATTGTGTAAATGTACCACATTTTCTCTATCCACTCTTCAGTTGAGGGGCATCTAGGTTGTTTCCAGCTTCTGGCTATTACAAATAAAGCTGCTATGAACATAATGGGGCATATGCCCTTGTTGTATGAACTTGCCTCATTTGGATATATGCCTAAGAGTGGAATTGCTGGGTCTAGTGGTAGAGTAATTCCCATTTTCCAGAGGAATCTCCATACTGATTTCCAAAGAGGCTGTATGAGTCGGCACTCCCACTAGCAGTGGAGGAGTGTTGCTCTCTCTCCACATCCTCTCCAGAATAAATTGTCTTCGGTGTTTTTGATTTTAGCCATTCTGACAGGAGTAAGATGGTATCTCAGAGATGTTTTGATTTGCATTTCCTAGATGGCTAAGGATGTTGAGCACTTTCTTAAGTGTCTCTTGGCCATTTTAGCATCCTCTACTGAGAATTCTCTATTTAGCTCTGTACCCCACCTTTTAATTGGATCCTTTGGTGTTTTGGAGACTTGCTTCTTGAGTTCTTTGTAAATTTTGGAGATTAGCCCTCTGTCAGTTGTGGGGTTAGTGAATATCTTTTCCCATTCTGTGGCCTGCCATTTTGTCTTTTTGACTGTGTCCTTTGCCTTACAGAAGCTTTTTAGTTTCAGAAGGTCCCATTTGTTAATTGTCGATCTCAGTGCCTGTGCCATTGGAGTTATGTTTAGGAAGTGGTCTCCTGTACCAGCTCGTTGAAGAGTATCTCCCACTATCTCTTCTAAAAGTTTCAGTATGGCTGGATTTATGTTGAGATCTTTGATCCATTTGGACTTAAGTTTTGTACAAGGCAATAAACATGGATCTATCTGCAGTCTTCTGCAGACCAGTACCCAGTTATGCCAGCACCATTTGTTGAAGATGCTTTCTTTTTTCCATTGTACAGTTTTAGCTTCTTTGTCAAAAATCAAGTGTTCATAGGTGTTGGTTAAAATTATTTCTTTTGATGCGGTTCCATTGGTCTACCTGCCTATTTTTGTGTCAATACCAAGCTGTTTTCAGGACTATAGCTCTATAATAGAGCTTGAAGTCAGGTATGGTGATGCTTCCTGAAGTTCCTTTATTGTATAGGGTTGTTTTGGCTATCCTGGGCCTTTTGTTTTTCCATATAAAGTTGATTAATATTCTTTCCAGGTCCTTGAAGAATTGTGATGGAATTTTGATAGGGATTGCATTGAATCTGTAGACTGCTTTTGGCAAGATTGTCATTTTTATTTATGTTGATCCTACCAATCCAAGAGCATGGGAGATCTTTCCATTTTCGGGTACCTTCTTTGATTTCTTTCTTTAAAGACACAAAGTTTTTGACATACAGATCTTTCACTTCCTTTGATTAACATCATCCCCAGATATTTGATGCTGTTTTTGCCTATTGTAAAGCGTGATGTTACTCTGATTTCTTTCTAAGTCACTTCAGCATCTGTATATAATATGGCCACTGATTTTTTTGAGTTTAATATGTATCCTGCCACATTGCTGAAGGTGTTTATCACTCTAGGAGTAACCTTGCGGAGTTTTTTGTGTCACTTATGTAAATTATCATATCATCGGCAAATAGTGAAAGTTTGACTTCTTCTTTTCCTATTTGTATCCCCTTTATCTCCTTCTGTTGTCTTATTGCTGTAGCTAGAACTTCAAGTACAATATTGAAGAGAGATGGAAAGAGTGGACAGCATTGTCTTGTTCCTGATTTTAGAGGAATTGCTTTGAGTTTCTCTCCATTTAGATTGATGTTAGCTGTTGGTTTACTGTATATTGCTTTCATTATATTCAGGTACGTTCGTGTTATCCCTGATCTCTCTAGGACCTTTATCACAAAGGGGTGCTGTTTTTGTCAAAGGATTTTTCAGCATCTAGTTAGATGGTCATGTGGTTTTTCTTTCGCAGTTTGTTAATATGGTGGATTACAATGCATTGACAGATTTCCTAATGTTGAACCATCCCTGCATTCCTGGGATGAGGCCTACTTGATCATGGTGGATGATTTTTCTGATATGTTCTTGAATCCGGATTGCGAGATTTTATTGAGTATTTTTGCATCAATGTTCATGAGGAAAATTGGTCTATAGTTCTCTTTCTTAGTTGTGTCTTTGTGTGGCTTGGGTATCAAGGTTATTGTAGCCTCGTAGAAAGAGTTTGGCAGTGAGCTTCCTGCTTCTATTGTTTGGAATACATTGAGGAGTATTGGAATTAGCTCATCTTTGAATTTCTGGTAGAATTCTGCACTGAAGCCATCTGGGCCTGGGCTTTTTTTTGTTTGGGAGACTTTTGATGACTGCATCTATTTCATTAGGTGTTATAGGTCTGTTTAGATTGTTTATCTGTTCTTGATTTAGTTTTGGCAAGTGATATCTATCCAGGAAATTGTCCATTTCCTTTAAATTTTCAAATTTTGTGGAATACAGATTTTCTTTTTTTTTTTATTTTCCAGTTTAAATTTAGATAAGTAACGAGGTTGCTTCACAAGTCAGTCCCAAGTCCCTCTCCCAATCCCTCCCCTCCTCCCGTGCCCTCCCCCCAAACCGCCCCCCCCATTATCCCCTCATTCCCCCAGGGAGGGTGAGGCCCTCCATGGGGGTGTCCATAATCTGTCATTTTATATAGGGCAGGGCCTAGAACCTTCCCCAAGAGTTCAGGGTGAGAGTGCACCTCACATTGATCTATGGGAGTCCAAAGTCCGTGTGTATACTTGGGATGGGTACTGATCTGCTGCCCAATGCTCAATAGATTCCCTAGGCCTCCTCACTGACACCCAAATTCAGGGTGTATTGATCAGTCCCATGCTGGATTCCCAGGCTGATGCCTGGGTTTCAAGAGTTAACCTTTGTCTAGTCAGCTGTTTCTGGGGATTAAACCAGCCCAGTCTTAATCCCTTTGATCACCAGTCCTCCCCTCTCTCTCTGTTATTGGCTTTCTTGAGTTCAGCTCAGTACTTAACCAAGGGAGTCTGCCTCTTCTTCGATCAGCCACTAAATGAAGTTTCTGTTTCCCAGACTCTCTGGCCATAGGATTGTAGGCTGGCACTCCCCAGATCTATGTCTAAAATCCATATATGAGAGAGTACATGCCATGTTTCTCTTTTTGTGACTGGGTTACCTCATTCAGGATGGTTTCTTCTAGTGTCATCCATTTGCCTGCGAATCTCATGATTCCATTATTTTTTTCTGCTGAATAGTACTCCATTGTGTAGATGTACCACATTTTCTCTATCCACTCTTCGGGTGAGGGACATCTAGGTTGCTTCCACGTTCTGGCTAATACAAATAAAGCTGCTATGAACATAGTGGAACAGACATTTTTGTTGTATGAATGGGCATCTTTTGGATATATGCCTAAGAGTGGAGTTGCTGGGTCTTGTGGTAGGTTTATTCCCATTTTTCTGAGGAATCTCCATACTGATTTCCAAAGTGGCTGAACCAGTTGGCACTCCCACCAGCAATGGAGGAGTGTCCCCCTTTTACCACATCCTCTCCAGCATAAATTGTCATTGGTGTTTTTTATTTTAGCCATTCTGATAGGAGTGAGATGGTATCTCAGAGTTGTTTTGATTTGCATTTCCCTGATGGCTAAGGATGTTGAGCACTTTCTCAAGTGCCTCTCAGCCATTTTAGACTCCTCCATTGAAAACTCTCTATTTAGTTCTGCAGCCCACTTTTTAATTGGGTCCTTTGCTGTTTTGGAGACTTGCTTCTTGAGTTCTTTGTAAATTTTGGAGATCATCCCTCTGTCAGATGTGGGATTAGTGAATAATTTTTCCCATTCAGTGGTCTGTTTTTTTGTCTTGCTGACTGTGTCCTTTGCCTTACAGAAGCTTCTCAGTTTCAGTAGGTTCCATTTATTAATTGTTGATCTCACTGTCTGTGCTACTGGTGTTATGTTCAGGAAGCTGTCTCCTGTATCAATTCGTTCAAGGGTACCACCCACTTTCTCTTCTAAGAGGTTCATTGTGGCTGGATTTATGTTGAGGTCATTGATCCATTTGGACTTAAGTTTTGTGCATGGCGATAAACATGAATCGATCCGCATTCTTCTACATGCCAGTCTCCAATTATGCCAGCACCATTTGTTGAAGATGCTTTCTTTATTCCATTGTATATTTTTAGCTTTTTTGTCAAAGATCAGATGTTCGTACGTGTTTGGGTTAATACCCGGATTTTCAATTCGATTCCATTCGTCTACCTGTCTATTTTTGTGCCCTGATGATTCTCTGGATTTCCTCAGAGTCCGTTGTTAGGTCCCCTTTTTCATTCCTGATTTTGTTAATTAGCATGCTCTCTCTCTGTCTTTTGTTAGTTTGGACAGAGGTTTGTCTATTTTGTTGATTTTCTCAAAGAACCAACTCTTTGTTTCATTGATTCTTCTCTGGGTTTTCCTGGTTTCTACTTTATTGATTTCAGCCCTCAATTTGATTTTTTCCTGGCGTCTGCTCCTCCTGGGGGAGTTTGCTTCTTTTGATCTAGAACATTCAGCAGTGCTATTAAATCTCTAGTATCACTGTTCTCCAGTTTTTTCATGTGGGCACTTAGTGCCATAAACTTTCCTCTCAGCACTGCTTTCAATGTGTCCCACAAGTTTGTGTATGTTGTGTCTTCATTCTCATTGAAATCGAGGAAGTCTTTAATTTCATTTTTATTTGTTCCTTTACCCAGGGATGGTGCTCTGGGGAGCCGCCCCCACATTCTCCGTTACAAGATGGCGCTGACATCCGTTGTCAGTTGGAGTAAACAACCTTGGTGCGCACATGCCTGCTACTTTTCCATCCCTTACTCTCTGCCTCTCCCGTGGCGTCATATGGGCTGACGAGCAGGAGCCAGTTAGGAGATGACACGTCCGAGGCGGGGACTGCTGAGCTATATAAAGGTTGGGCTTTTCGCTCCCCAGGTCTCTGCTCTGTAACCTTATGCTCTCCCTCTCAAGACGCATTAAAGCTGTTCTACAGAAGGATCCTAAGTGTGCTGCGTCGTTCTTGCTGGCGAGATGGTAGCGCGGGTCATCTGGTGCCGACACCCGGGAACTGGAGACCTCATCATCGTCAGCACCATCAGAGACCCCTTGGATTCAAGGAGGATTCAGAACTGCAGGTGACTACGCTCAGAGAGGTATGTTATTCTGGGACTTTGGATTGGAGCCTGTGTTACAATTGTTACATCGTTACAATTGTTAGGATAAGCGGCAGTGCCTGATTGTGTGCTTTAGTCTCTTGTAGATAAAAGAGCTGCGCACAGCCATTACTTTTGTTTCATTCGAGCCACAGGTGTTTATTTTTATCATGGCTCCTCTCAATCCGTCTAGCATGTCAGAAACCAAGCGTAGTGAGAGGTTAGGTGCACGAAAAAGAAACCGGTTGTAACTAAGAAAGATAACCCCCCTGGTAAATTTAAGGATAAGGGGGAGCCCTTACAGTCCTCAAGAGGGACATTAGAATATAAACAAAAAAGGGGAGAAGGCTTATACCCTTTTCAGGAACTGGAAGCTTGCACAAATGCAACTCACACATACTACAGGCCTGCCCTACAATCCTCAGGGACAAGGCATCGTGGAGCGAGCACATCGCACACTTAAGTCTTACCTAATAAAACAAAAAGGGGGAATTATGAAGGAGTTGCCCCCAACACCAAGAGTGGCTATTGCCATGGCATTTTTTACTATGAATTTTTTAAATCTGGATGATAAGGGTCAAAATGCAGCAACAAGGTATTGCTCGGATCCGCAAAGACCCAAAGAATTTGTAAAATGGAAAGATGTGCTAACCAATGAATGGAAAGGCCCGGATACTATTCTAATAAGATCCAGGGGAGCTGTTTGTGTTTTTCCACAGAATGAAGAAAATCCCTTTTGGGTTTGAGAACGACTCACCAGAACCGTTATGGAGCAAAAGGATGTCAAGACAATCCCGTGAAAAAGAGGAACAACTTGACATTGATGGCACTAATTGCAATGAATTGGACCTATAATTGAGGGTCGCCATTGTTCAGATTAATTCTACCTGCCTTGACCTGTCCTTCATGGAGGGATTGTCTTCGGGGATTTCTTCAGCTGTTTAATATTTCAAAGAATTGGTGGGGGTGGGATTGTTTGGAGCAGTCCTATGCTGCGGAATAGTGTTTATTCTCTGGCTGGTCTGCAAGCTCAGAACCCAAAACAAAAGAGACAAGGTGGTCATAGCACAAGCACTGGCTTTGCTCGAGCAAGGGGCGACAACTGATATCTGGTTGACTATGCTTAAGCAATAGGCTGCCGACTGAACAGCTCCTGCACACCCGGAACTTAGGTTCATTGCACAGGGTAGAGTGTTTAGTCTGGCCTCCCAAGAGGGGTATTGAGCAAAGGCATCGCACAGAGAGTCATTTTCCTCTGAGATACATGTTGTCCTGCATAAGGGTTACCTGCTGTATTTTTCCCTTTTCCCAGAAAAAGGCAGAGGACAGGTCGGAAGCATCTCGGATTTTGATGAATCTAGAGATAGGTTTCATACACGTCTCACTAATTTTGTTCTTTGGGAAGTTCAACCACTGTCTCTACCCTCTAATGTCCTGGGAGAGCCTGTTTGCTATTAAAACAAAAAGGGGGAGATGTGGGGAGCCGCCCCCACATTCTCCGTTACAAGATGGCGCCGACATTCGTTTTCAGTTGGAGTAAACAACCTTGGTGCACACGTGCCTGCTACTTTTCCATCCCTTACTCTCTGCCTCTCCCGTGGTGTCATATGGGCTGACGAGCAGGAACCAGTCAGGAGATGACACGTCCGAGGCGGGGACTGCTGAGCTATATAAGGGTTGGGCTTTTCGCTCCCCGGGTCTCTGCTCTGTAAGCTTATGCTCTCCCTCTCAAGACGCATTAAAGCTATTCTGCAGAAGGATCCTAAGTGTGCTGCGTCGTTCTTGCTGGCGAGATGGTAGCGCGGGACATGTTGCAATTGTGCATTGTTCAATCTCCATGAGATTGTAGGGTTTCTGCGATTCGTGTTATTGTTGAATTCTAATGTTAATGCATGGTGGTCTGATAAGATGCAGGGGGTTATTCCAATATTTTTGATCTGTGGAGATTTGCTATGTTTCCTATTATGTGGTCAATTTTAGAGAAGGTTCCATGTGGTGCCGAGAAGAAGTTATATCCCTTTGTATTTGGGTGGAATGTTCTATAGATATCTGTTAAACCCAGTTGGGTCATAGCTTCTATTAGTTCTTTTATTTCTTTGTTAAGTTTCTGTCTGGAGGGCCTGTCTAGCAGTGTGAGCAGACTGTTGAAGTCTCCTACTATTAGTGTGTGAGATTTTATGTGCATTTTGAGCTTTAGTTATGTTTCTTTAACGAATGTAGGTGCCTTTTTATTTGGGGTGTAGTTGTTTAAAATTGTGACTTCATCTCGATGTACTTTTCCTTTGATGAATATGAAGTGTCCTTCTTAATCTCTTTTGATTTTAATTTGAAGTCTAATTTGTTAGATATTACAATTGCTACACCTGCTTGTTGCATGGGACCGTTTGATTGGAAGATCTTTTGCTAAACATTTACTCTGAGATAACGTCTGTCTTTGATGTTGAGATGTGTTTCTTATATGCAGCAGAAGGAAGTGTTCTGTCTTGGTATCCATTCTGCTACTCTGTGTCTTTTTATAGGCAAGTTGAGGCCGTTGACATTGAGGGATATTAATGACCATTGATTGGTGATCCTTGTTTGTGCTTGATTTATTGTGAAGTTATTTTGTGTAGTTTCTCCTCCCTTTTTCTTTTGGTGTTTTGTAAAGTGGGATTATATATTGCCCCTGTCTTTGTGAATGTAGTTACCTTCCTTGGCTCTAGGTTTTCCTTCTAGCATTTTCTGTAGAGCTGGATTCATGGATACGTATTGTTTAAATCTGGCTTTGTCATGGAATATTTTGTATCTATGGTAATTGAGAGCTTTGCTGGATATAGTAGTCTGGGCTGGCATCCCTTAGCGTTTGTAGGACATCTGTCCATGATCTTCTGGCTTTGTTCGTTTCCATTGAAAAGTCAGGTGTAATTCGGATAGGTCTGCCTTTGTATGTTACTTGGCATTTTTCTTTAGCTTCTATTAATATATTCTCTTTACCCTGTAGGTTTGATGTTTTGATTATTATATGGCGAGGTTTCTTCTTTTTCTGGTCGAGCCTATTTGGTGTTCTGTAAGATTCTCGTATTTTAATAGGCATATCTTTCTTTAGGTTAGGGAAGTTTTCTTCTATGATTTTGTTGAATATGTTTTCTGTACCTTTGAGTTGTATTTCTTCGCCTTCTTCCATACCTATTTTTCTCACGTTTGGCTTCTTCATGGTGTTCCATATTTCCTGGATATTTTGTGTTAAGTACTTGTTGGTTTTGAGATTTCCTTTGGTTGACGATTTTATATCCTCTAATGAGTCTTCAACACCTGAGATTCTCTCTTCTATCTCTTGTATTCTATTGGTGATACTTGCATCTGTAGTTCCTTATCGTTTACCCAGCTTTTCTATTTCCAGCATCCCTTCATTATGTGTTTTCTTTATCGTTTCTATTTCAGCTTTCAATCCTTCAATTGTATGAGTTGTTTCCTTCATTTTTTGGTTGTTTTTTTTTTTGGTGCTCTTTACATTCTGTGAGAGATTTGTTTATTTCTTGAATTTTTCCCCCATTTCATGGGGGTGCTTTTCGGTTCTTGCTGGTGTTGGATCCCTAGATTCTGGTGGGGTCATGTTGGTGTTTCTATTGCTGAGTGATCTCTCATTCTGTCTTCTTCCCATCTCTTCTTCGAGTGGGTGCTGGTGGGGTCTTTCCATCTCCACTCGTCTCCTTCCTTCCTGCAGCTGAAGCTGGGGATGCTGTCATGGAGTTTGAGTCCTGGTAGGGCTGATGCCTTTCCTGAAGCTGGACTCACTGGGGTTGGAGTCTTGGAATTGTTGACGTCTTTGCTGTGTGGGCAGGTCTTCTGAAGCTGTACTCGCTGGGGTTCGGGTATTAGAAGGGCTGATGTCTTTCCTGAAGCTGGACTCGCTGGGGTTGGGGTCTTGGAGGGGCTGATGTCTTTCCTGTGTGGGAGGGTCTTCTGGATGCCAGGAGCAGCCCGGAAGATAAAGGGGATGCGTGTTGGAGGGGGCGGTCCCTCCAGAGACGCAATCTCACCTGAAGCTGGATTCGCTGGGGTTGGATTCTTGGAAGGGCGATAATTTTCAATAAGTTACAGGTGTAGATTCTCACACAGTGTTGTTTGTTTTCAAGTAGTTTCACGTGTGGATTCTCACACAGTATTTTATTGTTAATTTTCAAGAAGTTACGCTTATAGAGCCACACAGTGTTGTATCATTAGTTTTCAAGAAGTTACACGTGTAGATTCTCAGACAGTGTAGAGTCCATTATTTTCAAGAAATTACACGTGTTGATTCGCAGACTGTGTTGTATCCTTTGTTTTTAAGAAGTTGCACATATAGATGCTCTCAAAGTGTTATATCGTTCATTTGCAAGAAGATACAAATATGGATTTTCACACAGTGTTGTTTTGTTAGATTTCAAGAAGTTACGTCTATAGATTCTCACACAGTGGTGTATCCTTAGATTTAAATAAGTTATGAATATAGATTCTCACAAAAGGTTATATCGTTTGTTTAGAGATATTACTCACACAGTTTCCCACAAAATATTATTTCCTTTGTTTTCAATAAGTTATGCTTATAGATGTACAGGCAGCTTTGTATCATTTGATTTCAAGCAGTTACGAGTCTAGTTTCTCAAACTGTGTTGTATCATTAGTTTTCAAGAAGTTAAACATGGAGTTTCTCACACAGTGTTGTATCGTTAGTTTTCAAGAAGTTACACGTGTAGATTCTCAGACAGTGTTGAGTAATTTATTTTCAAGAAGTTACTCATGTAGACTCAAACACAGGGTTTTATTGATACTTGTCAATAAGGTATACATGTAGATTCTTACATAGTGTTGTATCATTAGTTTTCAAGGACTTACACATGTAGTTTCTCACACAGTTTGTATCATTATTTTTCAATAAGTTACACGTGTAGATTCTCAGACAGTATTGTATCGTTGGTTTTCAAGTATTTACGCGTGTAGATTCTCAAGACAGTATTGTATCCTTAGTATTCAAGAAGTTATGCTTATATATTCTCACAAAGTGTTTAATCATTATTTTTCAATACGTTCTACATGTATACTCACACATTGTTGTATCTTTAATTTTTAAAAAGTTACACGTGTAGATTCTCAGACAGTGATGTTTCCTTTGTTTTCAAGAAGTTACACATATAGATTCAAACACTGTGTTGTTTCTTGACTTTTCAATTAGATACAAGTGTAGATTCTCAGACAGGGTTGTATCGTTAGTTTTCCAGAATTTACTAATGTAGTTTCTCACACAGAGTTATTTCTTTAGTTTTCAAGAAGTTATGCTTTCAGCTTAGAACTCAGAGTTGTATCTTTAGATTTCAAGAAGTTATGTAGATAGATTCTCACACAGTGCTGTATCATTAGTTTTCAATGAGTTATGCACATAGAAACTCACAGAGTGTTTTGTCATTTGTTTTTAAGAAGTTACACATGTAGATTCTCTCACAGTGTTATATCATTTTTCAAGATATTATGCATATAGTTTCTCAAACAGTGTTGTGTCGTTAATTTTTACAAGTTACACCTGGAGATTATTTTCTATGGGTTCTCTGTCTTTTCCATTGGTCTGTGTGTATACATTTATGACAGTTCCATGCTGCTTTTTTAAATAAGCATTTCTCTGTAATACAGCTGAAATTAGTCATGGTGATATCTTGTACAGTATTCTTTTTCCCACTCAGGATCTTGTGTTTCCATAATATAATTTTTCCATTGTTTTTTACCGATGCCTCTGAAGGAAGGCATTTGGTATTTTGAACGTGAAATGAAGGAAATTATTGAAGGGCCAGTGCATGGGAACCTGCATTCCAGAAAGTGGACTGAAGAGTAGAGTTGAGGTGAATGGAGAAAGGGATGATACTACAAGTAGGAAGGTTGAAGCAGGTAGTGGCATGAGGGCAATGGGAAATGAAGTAGCAGAGGGAGTGTTAACAAAAGTGCAGTGTGCATTCCACAAACTACATGGGAACCTATGATTTTGTAGCAAGTAAAAATATAACAAATAGTCACAATAGGATATGTTGTATGAAAAAACACATGGTGCAGAATTACTGGGAGATAGAGGTTTGAGTGGTAATGAGGACACGGGGTAGGGAAATGAAGGGTGGGGCATAGGCTAAACAAAACTAAGGATGTTTGAAGAAGTCATATGAAACCATACTAGTCTGTAAACAGACCAAAGATTTTTGAATGGAGTTTGAACAGAGATATCCCATGTGGATAGATAGTGCTGCTCCCATAGGTTATTAAATGAAATCATAGTGCCAAGCATAGGTTACCTCCCTGGAAATAACTGTTAGGGGATCCCCCAAATACCCAGAACAAGACAGAATACATCCATTCCTCTTGGTTGCCCATCATAACTGGATGGTAAAACCTTGGTACTGAAGACACTGCATACTCTGGCTGAAAGACATAGAGAAATAAACCTTGAATTGTCCATAAAGAGTTCTCTTTCCCCCTTTGATGGTTATCTTTCATAATACTAGAATGTATTCTCAGGTTTACACCTGGAGATTCCGACACTGTGTTGTATTGTTAGTTTTCAAGAACTTAAGTATATAGATTCTCACTCAGTATTGTATGGTTAGTTTTCAAGAAGTTACACGTGTGGATTGTCACACAGTGTTGTATCGTTAGATTTCAAGAAGTTATGTATATAGATTCTCACACAGTTCTGTATTGTTAGTTTTCAATATGATATGAATATAGATTCTCATACAGTTTTGTATCGTTTGTTTCAAGACGTTACTCACATAGTTTCCCACAGAGTGTTGTTTCCTTTGTTTTCAATATGTTACCCTTATAGATGTACAGGCAACTTTGTATCGCTTGATTTCAAGAAATTTTGCATTTAGTTTCTCACACTGTGGTGTATCATTACTTTTCTAGAAGTTAAACATGCATTTTGTCACACAGAGTTGTATTATTAGTTTGCAAGAAGTTACACGTGTAGATTCTCAGACAGTGTTGTATCGTTAGTTTTCAAGTAGTTACAAATGTAGTTTCTCACACAGTGTTGTATCGTGAGTTTTCAATAAGTTACACATGTTTCTCACTTAGTGTTGTATGGTTACTTTTCAATGAGTTACAGGTGTAGACTATCAGACAGTGGTGTATCTTTAATTTTCAAAAGTTACACGTGTAGATTCTCACACAGTGTTGTATCGTTAGTTTTCAAATTTTACACGTGTGGATTCTCACAAAGTGGTGTATTGTTAGATATCAAGAAGTTATGCATTCAGTTTAGAACTCAGTGTTGTATCCTTAGATTTAAAAACGTTACATTTATAGATACTCACATAGTGTTATATCGTTAGTTTTCAATAAGTTACAAATATAGGTTCTCATTCAATATTGTATAGTTTGTTTTCAAGATGTTAGTCACTTAGTTTCCCACAAAGTGTTGTTTCCTTTGTTTTCAATAAGTTATGCGTTTAGATGTGCAGGCTCCTTTGTATTGTTAGTTTTCAAGTGGTTGTTTATAAATTCCCCCACTGTGTTTTATCGCTAGCTTTTAAGAAGTTACAAGGGTAGATTCTCAAGGCAGTATTGTATCATTAGTTTTCAAGAAGTTACAGTTTTAGTTTCTCACACAGTGTTGTGTCATTACTTTTCAAGAAGTTACACGTGTGGATTATCACACAGGTTTGTATATTTAATTTTAAATAAGATATACATGTAGATTCTCAGAGAGTATTGTGTCCTTTATTTTTAATAAGTTACGATTCAAACACAGTGTTGCATCGTTACTTTTCAATAAGATACACGTGTAGATTCTCAGACAATGTTTTATCGATAGTTTTCAAGTAGTTACTCATGTAGTTTCTCACACAGTTTTGTATCGTAATTTTCAGGTACTTATGTATATAGATTCTAACTCAGTGTTATATCGTTAGTTTTCAAGAATTTACATGTGTGGTTTCTCACACAGTGTTGTATGATTAGATTTGAAAAAGTTACGTATATAGATACTCACATAGTGCTGTATCAATAGTTTTCTATAAGTTACGAATATAGATTCTGACACAATGCTGTATCGTTTGTTTTCAAGCTGTTACGTAGTTTCCCACAAAGTGTTGTTTCATTTTTTTCAATAAGTTACACATATAGATGTGCAGGCAGCTTTGTATATTTAGTTTTCAAGCACTTACACATGTAGTTTCTCACAAGTGTTGTATCATTAGTTTTCAATACGTTACATGTGTAGATCCTCACACAGTGTTTTATCTATAATTTTCAATAAGTTACCCGTGTAGTTTCTCAGATAATGTTGTATATTTATTTTTCCAGAAGTTACTAATGTAGTTTCTCACACCGAGTTATTTCCTTAGTTTTCTCGAAGTTATCCATTCAGTTTAGAACCCACAGTAGTATCATTAGATTTCAAGAAGTTACGTAGATAGATTCTCACACAGTGCTTTATCGTTAGTTTTCAAAAAGTTATGCACATAGATACTCACATAGTGTCGTATCAGTTGTTTTTAAGAAGTTACACATGTAGATTCTCTCACAGTGGTTTATCATTAGTTTTCAAGATGTTATGTCTGTAGTTTCTCAAATAGTGTTGTTTCGTTAATTTTTATAAGTTATACGTGGAGATTCCCACACTTTGTTGTATCGTTAATATTCAAGAACTTATGTATATAGATTTTCCCTCAGTGTTGTAATATTAATTTTCAATAAGTTACGTGTGGATTCTCACAGAACTGTATCATTAGTTTTCAATAAGTTACGAATATAAATTCTCACACAGTGTGATATCGTATGTTTTCAAGTTGTAACTCACATAGTTTCTCACAAAGTGTTGTTTCCTTTTTTTAAATACGTTACGCGTATAGATATGCAGGCAACTTTTTATCTTTAGTTTTCAAGAAGTTACGCATGTGGTTTCTCACACTGTGTTGTGTCATTTGTTTTCAAGAAGTTACACATGTAGATTTTCACACAGTTTTGTATCCTTAGTTTTCAAGAAGTTACACGTGTATTTTCTCTGACAGTGTGGTATCATTAGTTTTCAAGTAGTTACTCATGTAGTATCTCACACATATTTGAATCATTAGTTTTCAATAAGTTACACGTGTAGATCCTCACTTTGTGTTGTGTGGTTAAGTTACATATATACATATAGATTCAAACACAGGGTTGCACTGTTACTTTTTAAAAGATACACATGTAGTTTCTCACACAATGTTGTATCTTTAGTTTTCAATAAGTTACACGTGTAGATTCTTAGACTGTGTTGTATCGTTAATTTTCAATATGTTACAAGTGTAGATTCTCACACAGTGTTGTATCGTTAATTTTCAGTAGGGTACACGTGTAGATTCTCAGACAGTTTTTTATCGTTAATTTTTCAGAAGTTACTAATGTAGATTCTCACACAGAGTTATTTTGTCAGTTTTCAAGAAGATATCCATTCAGTTTAGAACAAAGATTTGTATTGTTAGATTTCAAGAACTTACCTATAGAGATTTGCCCTCAGTGTTGTATCATTATTTTTCCAGAAGTTACACGTGTGGATTCTCACACAGTGTTGTAATGTTAGTTTTCAATAAGTTATGAATATAGATTCTGACACAATGTTGTATTGTTTATTTTCAAGATGTTACACACATAAATTCCCACAACATTTTGTGTCCTTTGTTTTCAATAAGTTACATGTAGAGTTGTGCAGGCCGCTTTGATTCGTTAGTTTTTAAGAAGTCACACTTGTAGATACTCAGAGAGTGTTGAGTCCTTTATTTTCAAATAGTTACACATATAAATTCAAACACAGTGTTGTTTCATTAGTTTTCAATAAGTTACACGTGTAGCTTCTCAAACAGTGTTGTGTCGTTAATTTTGATAAGTTACACGTGGAGATTCTCACACTCTGTTGTTTCGTTAAATTTCAAGAACTTACGTATAGAGATTCTCACTCAGTGTTGTATCATTATTTTTCCAGAAGTTACAAGTATAGATTCTCACACAGTGTTGTATTGTTAGATTTCAAGTAGCTACGTGTATGGATTCTCACAAAGTGCTGTATCACTAGTTTTCAATAAGATAAAAATATAGATTCTGACACAATGTTGTTTTGTTTGTTTTCAAGATGTTACTCATATAGTTTCCCACAAAATGTTGTGTCCTTTGTTTTCAGTAAGTTACACGTATAGTTGTGCAGGCAGCTTTGTATCGTTAATTTTCAAGTCACATGTGTAGATTCCCAGACAGTGTTTTGTCCTTTATTTTCAAGAAGTTACACAAATAGATTCAAACCCAGTGTTGTATCATTAATCTTCAATAAGTTACACATGTAGATTCTCACACAGTGTTGTGTTGTTAGTTTTACAGAAGTTACTAATGTGGTTTCTAACATAAGGTTGTTTCATTAGTTTTCAAGAGGTTCAGTTTAGAACTCAGAGTTGTATTGTTAGATCAAGAAATTTCCTAGATAGATTCTCACACAGTGCTGTGTAGGAGTGAACCCCACAAAACTATCTGCCCATGAGTTGGGGGACAAGTAAATTAACACAGGTAGATATAAAAGGAAGTGAAAGGAAAAGGAGCCTCCCTTTTCTCTTGGAAGCCAGCCACGCTTCTAACTCCTCGCTTGTGCGACTCTCTCTCTGGTAAATAAATACATTGTTTTCCTTATAGCATTGAATATCATCATTATCTGTTGGCAGCTGTGTGGATTGGAATTCCTTGCCTCTGTGGCCCATGGCCACTTGACTTGACATGCCGAGGTGAGTGTTAATCGGCATTCCAGCTGCCTGATTCTACCTGCAGCCTCAGCTGCATTATGCATTTCTCCTGAATTCCATTCAATACTATACCTCCGAAAACATGGCCATTTCATCTGCAAGAGCGGGACCAGGCTACCTCAGCTGACCCTGTCTTCCTCACGTGTTCTGCTTCTGCTCTGGATCCTGCTCCCTGACAAAGCCACAGGTCAGCTAAAATTAAACAGTGAGATCCAAACCAAAGAACTACAGCTCCCTAGAAGAAGGAACAATTTCAATTTTATGTATGCCAAAAGATCCTCCATGTTTTTAAAAGTGCCTAGCTAACCCACTCAAATCAGCAATTAAACATCCTAAATTCACTGGCAACAAAATTATTGCCTGTGAGGAGCCGCCCTCGCTATCGCTATCGCCATTAGAAGATGGCGCCAACATCCGTTGTCAGTTGGAGTCCACCGTTTAAGCTTTGCCTCTCCCGTGGCGTCATCTGGGGTGATGAGCAAACCACCAATCCCAGCTCTACACGTCTCACTCGGAGCTCCTAGGCTTATATAACACGCTGGGTTTCTTAGTTTGGGGTCTCCCTCTCAGAAGCTGATCATCTATCTCTCAAGATGCATTAAAGCTTTACTGCAGAAGGATCCGAGTGTCCTGTGTCGTTCTTGCTGGCGAGACTGTGGCGCTGGACATCTGGTGCCGAAACCCGGGAACTCTTCAACATCGCCAGTGCCACGGGAGACCCCTCGGAAGACGGGGCAGATTTAGAACTGCAGGGATGTAAGTTCAGAGAGGTATGCTTGATCCTGAACACCCCCTTTCTCGACTTTGGCCTTAATTTGTCATCACCGTGGGACAGGTCAGTGGAGGCTTTGGTGCTAGTCCTGTTTGTCCTTCTTCTTCATCGTGGCTGGTGCTGACAGAACGGTGCTGTCAGTCTGGTAAAGGAGTCGAGCACCGTTTTTTAGATAAGCCGCCCGTGCGATGGGGTCGTCACAGTCAGTGGTTACTGCCCTACAGACTGTGCTAAAACAAAGAGATCTTAAAATTGCACCACGAACACTTCAAAATTTTGTGAAGGAGGTAGATAGAGTGGGACCATGGTATGCTTGTTCCGGGTCCCTCACTGTGGCCTCATGGAACAAGCTAGGTAAAGACCTAGACAGGAAGCATGCAGAAGGAGATCTCCGCTTAGGTACCAAAGCCATTTGGAAGCAAGTTAAAAACTGCTTGGAGGATGAGGCTTGTCACCCTGCTATAGTAGAAAGTCAGGGAACCTTAGAGGAAGTTCAGGATAGCATGTCAGAAACTGAACGGAGTGAGAGAATGGGAGCTCGCAAAAGGAAAGACATGTCTAAGAAAAAAGGCCCTCCCCAAGAAGTTAAGAAAGGGAGAGAGAAAGAAGGGAGTGATCATTCACCCCCTAACAAATCTAAGAAAAAGAAATAGCCAGAATCTAGCCTATACCCTACATAGAGCTAGAAGCCTTGGAGCTAGATAATTCCGATTCTGACACTCTGGATTCTAGCGAAGAAGGTGGTCTAGAGGAGGAGGTGGCACGGTATGAGGAAGATAGATATCACCATGATAGACACCGGCCACTGAAAACAAAAATGAATGTGAGGCCACCGCCTATAAATCCGGTGGGCTCACGCCCCTCGGCGCCTCCACCGTATGAGGTTCGGCTGAATACTGGTACTGACTCCTTTTTACCTTTAGAGGAATGGAGAAAAATACAAGTGGCTTTTCCATTATTCGAGAATGCGGAAGGCGGAAGAGTACATACCCCCGTAGATTACAATCAAATCAAAGAATTGGCCGAATCCGTTCGTAATTATGGGGGTCAATGCTAACTTTACCACAATACAGGTGGAAAGGCTTGCTAATTTTGCCATGACTCCCACTGACTGGCAGACGACAGTGAAAGCAGAGCTTCCCAACATGGGACAATACATGGAATGGAAGGCTCTCTGGTATGATGCAGCCCAGGCGCAAGCTAGAGTTAATGCCATGGCTGGAGATGAGAATCAGAGGCAGTGGGCATTTGAAATGCAGACAGGTCAGGGTCAACATGCCCTTAATCAAACAAACTACAATTGGGCGTCTATGCTCAGGTGTCGGCCGCCACTATTAAAGCATGGAAGGCCCTCACAAAAAGGGGAGAGTCCAGTGGACACCTTACAAAGATTGTCCAAGGACCCCAAGAGCCATTTTCAGACTTTGTGGCCAGAATGACCGAGGTTGCCAGTCGCATCTTTGGAGATTCAGAACAAGCTATGCCCCTGATTGAGCAACTTGTCTATGAACAAGCAACCCAGGAATGTCGAGTGGCTATCGCCACTCGCAAAAGCAAAGCTTTACAAGATTGGCTCAGAGTGTACCGGGAGCTGGGGGTACCCCAACCAATGCAGGACTAGCTGCCACCATTTTACAAACGCACAGGCGTGTCCTGCGCTAACGTCTCACCAGCAAGAACGATGCGACACACTTAGGATCCTTCTGCAGAACAGCTATAATGCGTCTTGAGAGGGAGAGCATAAGCTTACAGAGTGGAGACCCGGGGGAGCGAAAACCCAACCCTTATATAGCTCAGCAGTCCCCGCCTCGGACGTGTCATCTCCTGACTGGCTCCTGCTCGTCAGCCCATATGACACCACGGGAGAGGCAGAGAGTAAGGGATGGAAAAGTAGCAGGCACGTGCGCACCAAGGTTGTTTACTCCAACTGACAACGGATGTCTGCGCCATCTTGTAACGGAGAATGTGGGGGCGGCTCCCCACATCTCCCCCCTTTTTGTTTTAATAGCAAACAGGCTCTCCCAGGACATTAGAGGGTAGAGACAGTGGTTGAACTTCCCAAAGAACAAAATTAGTGAGACGTGTACGAAACCTATCCCTAGATTCATCAAAATCCGGGACGCTTCTGACCTGTCCTCTGCCTTTTTCTGGGAAAAGGGAAAAAATACAGCAGGTAACCCTTATGCAGGACAATATGTCTCTCAGAGGAAAATATCTCTCTGTGCGATGCCTTTGCTCAACACCCCTCTTGGGAGGCCAGACTAAACACTCTACCCTGTGCAATGAACCTAAGTTCCGGGTGTGCAGGAGCTGTTCAGTCGGCAGCCTATTGCTTAAGCATAGTCAACCAGATATCGGTTGACGCCCCTTGCTCGAGCGCAGCCAGTGCTTGTGCTATGACCACCTTCTCTCTTTTGTTTTGGGTTCTGAGCTTGCAGACCAGCCAGAGAATAAACACTATTCCGCAGCATAGGACTGCTCCAAACAATCCCACCCCCACCCATTCTTTGAAATATTAAACAGCTGAAGAAATCCATGAAGACAATCCCTGCATGAAGGACAGGTCAACTCAAATTCATAGGTCCAATTCATTGCAATTAGTGCCATCAATGTCAAGTTGTTCCTCTTTGTCACGGGAATATGTCTCTCCATCCTTTTGCTCCATAACGGTTCTGGTGAGTCGTTCTGGGACCCAAAAGGGATTTTCTTCATTCTGTGGAAAAACACAAACAGCTCCCCTGGAACTTATTAGAATAGGATCCGGGTCTTTCCATTCATTAGTTAGCAAATTTTTCCATTTTACAAATTCTTTGGGTCTTTACGGATCCGAGCAATGCCTTGTTGCTGCATTTTGACCCTTATCATCCAGATTTTAAAAATTCATAGTAAACAATGCCATGGCAATAGCCACTCTTGGTGTTGGGGACAACTCCTTCATAATTCCCCCTTTTTGTTTTATTAGGTAAGACTTAAGTGTGTGATGTGCTCGCTCCACGATGCCTTGTCCCTGAGGATTGTAGGGCAGGCCTGTAGTATGTGTGAGTTGCATTTGTGCAAGCTTCCAGTTCCTGAAAAGGGTATAAACCTTCTCCCCTTTTTTGTTTATCTTCTAATGTCCCTCTTGAGGACTGTAAGGGCTCCCCCTTATCCTTAAATTTACCAGGGGGGTTATCTTTCTTAGTTACAACCGGTTTCTTTTTATGTGCACCTAACCTTTCACTATGCTCGGTTTCTGACATGCTAGACAGATTGAGAGGAGCCATGATAAAAATAAACACCTGCGGCTCGAATGAAACAAAAGTAACGACCGCGTGCAGCTCTTTTATCTACAAGAGACTAAAGCACACAGTCAGGCACTGCCACTTATCCTAACAATTGTAACGATGTAACAATTGTAACAGAGGCTCCAATCCAAAGTCCCAGAATAACATACCTCTCCGAGCGTAGTTACCTGCAGTTCTGAATCCTCCTTGAGTCCAAGGGGTCTCTGATGGTGCTGTCGATGATGAGGTCTCTTGAGTTCCTGGGTTTCAGCACCAGATGTCCCGCGCTAGCGTCTCGCCAGCAAGAACGATGCAGCACACTTAGGATCCTTCTGCAGAACAGCTTTAATGCGTCTTGAGAGGGAGAGCATAAGCTTACAGAGTGGAGACCCGGGGAGCGAAAAGCCCAACCCTTATATAGCTCAGCAGTCCCCGCCTTGGAAGTGTCATCTCCTGACTGGCTCCTGCTCGTCAGCCCATATGACGCCACGGGAGAGGCAGAGAGTAAGGGATGGAAAAGTAGCAGGCACGTGCGCACCAAGGTTGTTTACTCCAACTGACAACGGATGTCTGAGCCATCTTGTAACGGAGAATGTGGGGGCGGCTCCCCACACAGGTGTAGAGATTGATCTAATCGAAAAGCTTGTTTTAATTGTGGGAACATGGGGCACCTTAAGAAAGATTGTCAAGCCCCTGAAAGAACAAGAGAACTGGAGCTTTGCCGTCGTTGTGGTAAATGTTATCATAAGGCTAGCGAATGCAGGTCAGTCCGGGATATAAAAGGGAGGCTTCTGCCCCCTATTGAAGAACCCAAGGTACCCCAATCAAAAAACAGGTCACGGAGCCCATGGTCCCCGGGCCCTCAGAAATATGGGAACCCATTTCAGAAAAGCAATCAAGAGAAAGTAGAGGCTTCCGAGGAACTCCCGGAATGGACTTGCGTGCCGCCTCCGACTTCTTATTCATGCCCCAAATGAATGTTCAGCCGGTCCCAGTCCATTCCCCTGGACCTTTGCCCCCTGCCACCATTGGGCTTATTCTGGGCCGCGGCTCCTTAACTTTACAGGGACTCATTTTATATCCTGTGATTGTTGACCCGTATCATAAAGAGGAGATTCAAGTTCTCTGTTATAGCCCTCGGGGCGTATTTTCTATAAAGCACGGAGATAGAAATGCACAACTGGTGTTGCTGCCCTCCCTTGGGGATGGAGAAACCTACACTTTACAAAAAAGGGCTATGGGATCTTCTGGAAGTGATTCAGCCTATCTGGCTATACCCCTAAATGAGAGACCTACAATAAAATTGGTAATTAATGGAAAAGAATTTGAAGGGATAATGGATACAGGAGCAGACAAAAGCATTATTTCACTCCATTGGTGGCCGAAGACTTGGCCCACTGTTGTTTCATCTCATTCTCTACAAGGTCTTGGATACCAGTCCTCTCCTGCCATCAGTGCCTCAGCCTTAACCTGGCGGAACGCTGAGGGCAAATGGGGATGTTTTACCCCCTATGTGTTGCCACTCCCTGTTAATTTTTTGGGGACGGAATGTGTTAAACGCCATGGGCATGACCCTAACTAATGAAAACCCCCCCAGGCATCAGCCATTATGGCAAAGATGGGATATACAAAGGGTAGAGGCTTGGGTTAGAGAACAATGCAGAATAAAACCCATTTCGCAACACGGAAATCGGGGTAGAAAAGGACTGGGTTTTATTTAGGGGCCGTTGAGGCTTCACGACCCATACCATGGAAAACAGAGGAGCTGTTATGGGTCTCTCAATAGCCTCTATCCTCTGAAAAATTAGAGGCTGTCACAAGATTAGTGCAAGAACAGGAACGGCTGGGGCATCAAGAGCCTTCTACCTCCCCATGGAACACACCAATTTTTGTTATTAAGAAGAAATCTGGGAAGTGGAGATTACTCCACGACGTGCGGACCATTAACAATCAGATGCATCTTTTTGGCCCTGTTCAAAGAGGCCTTCCTTTGCTGTCTGCACTTCCTCAAGATTGGAAGCTTATTATTATAGATATTAAGGATTGCTTCTTCTCTATTCCACTTTACCCACGGTATAGACCAAGGTTTGCCTTCACTATCCCTTCTCTTAATCATATGGAACCAGACAAGAGATTTCAGTGGAAGGTACTTAGGCAAGTCATGGCCAATAGCCCAACAATATGTCAGCTGTATGTGCAGGAGGCTTTGGAGCCAATTAGGAAGCAATTTACATCTTTAATCATGATCCATTATATGGATGATATTCTTATTTGTCACAAAGAGTTAGATGTTTTACAAAAGGCTTTTCCCATGCTGTTGGCTGAATTAAAACAGTGGGGATTAGAGATTGCCTCATAAATGGTTCAAATTGCAGATACAGGCCTCTTTTTGGGCTCAATGGTTACTCCCAAAAATATAGTTCCTCAGAAAATAGAAATTCGCAAAGACCACTTACAAACATTAAATGATTTTCAGAAACATCTGGGAGATATAAATTGGTTGAGGCCCTTTTTTAAAATTCCATCTGCTGATCTAAAACCCCTCTTCGATCTCGTGGAGGGTGAGCCTCATATCTCCTCACCCAGAAAATTTACCCCTGCCGCCCACCGAGCCTTACAGATGGTGGAAGAGGCCTTACAGGAAGCACAATTACAACGTATTGAGGAGTCACTACCTTTTAATCTGTGTGTTTTTAAGACAGCTCAATTGCCAACTGCAGTCCTGTGGCAACATGGACCATTATTTTGGATTCATCCAAATGCTTCCCCCGCTAAGATTATTGACTGGTACCCTGATGCTGTTGCACAGCTCGTGCTTCGCAGAATAAAAGCAGCTGTTACGCATTTTGGCAGGGATCCTGATTCCTTGATTTGCCTTATACTGCTGCACAAGTTCAGACCTTGGCAGCCACATCTAGTGATTGGGCAGTTTTAGTTACTTCCTTTTCAGGACAAATTGATAATCATTTTCCAAAGCATCCAATTTTACAGTTTGCCCTAAACCAGGCTATAGTGTTTCCACAAGTGACAGCTAAAGACCCACTCCCAGATGGGACTGTGGTGTACACTGATGGATCGAAAACTGGTATGGGAGCTTATGTGGTCAAGGATAGGGTTATATCTAAACAATATAATGAAACTTCACCTCAAGTTGTAGAATGTCTGATAGTACTGGAGGTTCTTTTCCAGGACCCCTCAATATTGTATCAGATTCCTCTTATGTGGTTAATGCAGTTAATCTCCTTGAGATAGCTGGAATAATAAGATCCTCCAGCAGAGTTGCTAACATCTTTCAGAAGATACAAGCTGCCTTGTTAAATAGGAGATTTCCTGATTTCATTACCCATGTCCAAGAACATTCTGGACTCCCAGGTCCCATGTCCTTAGGGAATGACTTAGCGGACAAGGCTACAAAGCTGGTGGCCACTGCCTTGTCTATCCACACACAAACAGCAAAAGAATTTCATCAGCGCTTTCATGTGACGGCTGAGACCTTGCGCCGTCGTTATGCTCTGTCCAGGAAAGAGGCTAGGGAAATTGTTACTCAATGCCAGAATTGCTGCGAATTCTTACCGGCTCCCTACGTGGAAATAAACCCACGTGGCATTAGACCATTGCAGATGTGGCAGATGGATGTTACTCATTTTCCCTCTTTGGAAGGCTTCAATATGTTCATGTTTCTGTTGACACCTGTTCTGGCGTAATCTTTGCCACACCCCTAAAAGGCGAAAACGCCTCATATGTGATTCAACATTGCCTTGAGGCCTGGAGTGCTTGGGGAAAACCCAGAATTTTAAAAACAGACAATGGACCAGCATATACCTCTCAAAATTTCTGACAGTTTTGTCGGCAAATGGATGTTAGCCATCTAACTGTCCTACCTTATAACCCTCAAGGACAGCGCATTGTGGAACGTGCCCATCATACACTCAAATCATATCTGATTAAACAAAAGGGGAGTATTGAGGATGTTCTACCCTCGGTACCAAGTGTGGCTCTGTCCATGGCACTTTTTACCCTTAATTTCTTGAACTCTGATGCCCAAGGCCACACTGCGGCCGATCGCCAAAGTTTAGAGCTGATAGGCCAAAAGAAATGGTAAAATGGAAAGATGTCTTGACTGATCTCTGGAAAGGCCCGGATCCTATTCTTATAAGCTCCAGGGGAGCTGTGTGTGTTTTTCCACAGGAGGAAGAAAACCCCCTGTGGATCCCTGAAAGATTCACTCGAAGAGCTCCTTCACAACTCCAGAATAAGAAGGATGGAGGCCAAGTGGGTGATGAAGACTCTCCAACTCGGGATGATGGTTCCTAGTATGATGGGAGAGTTACGGTGGGCCATTATGTCTACCTTCCCCCTACCGATGCCAGTGATGCATAATGCCCAGGTGTTCCCTAGATTTTTCACAACTAATAGAGAGTTGGGGCTTGCCTTTTTGCCTTTGGATCCTCAGATACAGGGTTTGCAGGATGAGAGAACCTTGTCATTGGTAGGAAGCTTGTACTTTACTGTGATTTCTTCATTAAAGGATAATTTTACTCATATGGATCCAGAAAGATCTAATGCTAATCCTTTTGAATTAATGGAAGCTGTACTGATCTTTCTCCTATGGCAATGATTGCTGGAGGATATAGTGAGAAGGGACAGATTACTTTTGATTGGAAAAGGGCATTAGGCAACAGTCTGAGTGAGCGACAGAGCTCTGGATCATCTGATTGGTCCTCCTCCAATGTTAAGTATACCCCTTTTAAGAGAACTAATTATTCAGCTGCTCCAATTTGTGTTTGGCTGCCCTTTATTTGGGTTGTGAGTAATGATACCTTAGGTAAGAATCAGAAAGAAATAAATTGCTCTGTTTAGAATTGTTTTTATGCATTATGTTGGGATGCTATTAAGCACCCTTTTGCTTTGGTAATGCGCATGCCTCGATTTGTTCCAGTTCCTGTTGAGTCGCCAAGCAGTTTGAGTTTGTTTAGGGAAAAGTGAGATTTTTGGGATCTCTGTTATTATTGTGGGCCTGATAGCCGCCACCGCGGTTACTGCTTCGGTTACCGCCTCGGCCCTTGCACTTTCCGCCACTGTGCAGACAACTCAAACCATTAATGAGCTATCGGCCACTGTGACCATGGCCCTAGATAAACAGGCCACTGCCAATTCTCAGATACAAGGAGGCCTGATGTTGGTAAACCAACAGATTAATTTGGATCAGGAACAATTGGATATATTGTGGCTGATGGCCCAATTGGGATGTGAACAAAAGTTGCCTGGCCTTTGTGTCACTTCAGTACAATATGAGAATTTTACAAGAGCAGCTAGCCTGTCAAAAGCTCTGTCTCAACATTTATTACAGAATTGGACTTTTGAGTTTGAGCAGACACTCCGTGAGTTGAGAGTGGCGATCCTGCAAATGAATTCGACGCGTCTCGATCTTTCTCTGATGGAAGGCATCTCCTCCTGGATTTCATCTGCATTTTCTTCTTTTAAGGAATGGGTGGGGGTGGGATCATTTAGCCTAGTTCTCTGCTGTGGAATAGTGTTGATGCTTTGGATGGTGTGTAAGCTCAGAGCCCAAACAAACACAGACAAAGTGGTGGTGGCACAAGCACTTGCTGCCTTAGAACACGGAGCCTCCCCTGACATTTGGTTAACCATGTTAAAGCAATAGGTCGCTGGCCTCCCGGCTCTTGCACCCCACGAGGCTAGTCACATTGCACGGGATAGAGTGGGTAGGCTTCAGCAGCCCAAGGAGTTGCAAGGCTAAGCACTGCACAGGAGAGGTCTGTGCTATAACGACTTTCTCCTGGGAGATAAGTCATCTTGCATGAAGGTTCTATGTCATGATCTCCTTCCCCCAGAAAAATGACATCGGGACTGGTCAGAGCTCCCTCTGGGGATAAGACCCTGGAGAGGAGCTTTGTACATTTTCCAAATTTGCACATGGGGATTTGACCTCTATCTCCACTCCAAAGTTGTGGGTGTCCTATGGCTTCAAAAATAAATGAATAGGGGGAGATGTGAGGAGCCGCCCTCGCTATCGCTATCGCCATTAGAAGATGGCGCCGACATCCGTTGTCAGTTGGAATCCACCGTTTAAGCTTTGCCTCTCCCGTGGCGTCATCTGGGGTGATGAGCAAACCACCAATCCCGGCTCTACACATCTCACTCCGAGCTCCTAGGCTTATATAAGGGGCTGGGTTTCTTAGCTTGGGGTCTCCCTCTCAGAAGCTGATCATCTATCTCTCAAGATGCATTAAAGCTTTACTGCAGAAGGATCTGAGTGTCCTGTGTCGTTCTTGCTGGCAAGACTGTGGCACGGGACAATTGCCTACACTGAACTAGGTTAAGTCATTTATAACCCAAAGAACAAAATATATTTACTGTTGCCAAACAGTATCACTTTCCAAAGTCATATAGTTTTATCTGTGCTTATTATCTGACTCAAAGGCTAAATAAACAAAAGTAAAGTAACAAAAACAAAAAAATGGCTGTTTTCAACAAACAAATTAGTATTTTTACCAGAAACAGAATTCCGTATTAAGAAAGCTACAAAGTCAGGTACATAAAATCAAACATGTATGCATCTTTCATTTTAAGCAATAATAAAGAAATAGAGGGCTTTTGTTTTGAGACAGATTTTTATTCATGTAGCTCATAGTGGCCTTCAATTCATAATCCTTCATCCTTAGCCTCCCAATTTTAGGATCACAGCATGTATTACCATGTCCAGTAATATAACACACTCTTGAAATGAAACCTTGCAATTTTTAATTAAGAGCAGCATAAGTAAAACTCTAGAATATATAAAGCAAATAGCCTCCATGAGACCTGCTCTCCACTGCAGCACCCCGGGCATCTGCTTCCCTCAGCCATCTGCTGCCAGCACCCCCTGCCGACTGCTCGATTCCGTTGCTGTCCTGCTGCACAATCACTCACCTATTTGTCCCTTCCAGTGGCTTAGCAGCTACTAAAGCCACTGCGATCTCCTCTGCAGTGCATCGAATTCTCCGACTTCTGTAACACCTCTTTGTTCCCAAATCTGTTCGCTAAGTTTTCACAGGTTCCTTGGGAAGCATCCGATTTTTTGCAGAGAGGCAGTGTCTGGCAGTACACCTGCACCATCGGCTGGCCAATTGCGGTAACTACAGTTATTTTAATCTGAGACAAAACAAGAGGTGATTTTTCCAATTTAGGAATGACCAATTGGTGTTAAGAACATCTAATTATAACATGGAAGTTAATTTAACACTGCAGGATTTTAGAGATTTCATTACCAGTGCAATGGATTATGCGGTAAAAGACAATTATGATATTTTTCGTATGTATATGTGTGTCATGCTTGTGATTATTGTGTTAATACATGTAATCACATGGAAGAAACATGTGCATATGATTCAAAAATTAGAGTCACAAGTTCAGAAAAAAAGTGATTTAGTTACCAAAACAGATAATTTGGAATTTGATCATTTGATAATTTGGAATTCAATGTCTACTGAATTTATGGCTAAGATTGAGTCTAACCAGGGGGAACTTTCCAAATTCGCAGAGTCAATTCAAAAATTAGAGTAAAAAATTCAGGTACAAGGGGTTTTAGTACCAAAACAGATAATTTGAAATTTGATCAGGACAATCTTCGAGGCACATTTAATTCAATGTCTACGGCATTTATGGCTAAGATTGAGTCTAACCAGGTTGAACTTTCCAAATTAGCAGAGTCAATTCAAAACTTAGAGTCAAAAATTCAGGAACAAGTGAATTTAGCTAAATTTGATCAGGACAACCTTTGAAACACATTCAATTCAATGTCCACTACATTTATGGCTAAGATAGAGTCTAGCCAGGAGGAATTTTCAAAATTAGCAGGGCCAATTCAATCTATGTCTGACAGTAATGACTATCTAGTGGACCGAATGTGTTTTCTGGAAGGAAAAATAGATGCCTTTGGAGTTATAAGGGAGGATGGTATGAAAAGCTTGGAATCACGTTTATCTGAACACTTCAAAGACTTAAAACAATTTTTAACGCAGGAAATCCAAGACCTAAAGGATGACATGGTTACAAAATTTCAATCTTTAGAAGATACATCATCTGAAACATCAGTTGTTTAGTCAACAGATGCTAGGCTACCAGGAAATAGACGAAATATGGCTACTAGACATTCTAAGGTGGCCTTCCCAGTAACCATGGTATAAAAGTCAGCATCACAGAGGAACCAAACTGGTTACACTACACATAAATTGGAACCTATTCCCATGAAAGAAATGAAAGATATAAAGCAAGCGATAATGTCTTTTGGGGTCCACAGCCCTTATGTAAAACAGTTACTAAACACATGGGCTACTACTAATAAGATAACTCCCTCAGATTGGAATGACTTAATATCTGCAGTGCTGGAATAGTATTCCCAAATACATTGGAAAGATTTGTGGAGACAGGAAGCCAAGCCATTGAACTTCAATGTTTGAAGGATGGCTTTGAAGCTTCTGATAGTAAGATTACTGGGGAGAAGCAATTTTCTGACCTTCAAGTCCAAGCTGGTTATGATGAGCATACATTTGATTTATACAAAACAGCAGCACTAAATGTTTTGGATGAGGTTCATGAACCAGGGGGAAAAGTTGAATCACATTGAAAAGTGATACAGAGTCTGAGAGAAAGATTCTCTTAATTCTTACAAAGATTATCCAGAGTGGTAGATTTACAAATAATTGATCCTAATATTAGGCGACTTCTTACAGAATCTTTGGTTTACAAGAATGCAAACCCACATTACAAACACATACTGTGACCATTAAAGATCAGATCAGCACCATGGGAGGAATGGATCGTATATACAACTAATGTTGAGTATGACAATCCAGAGGCAGGAACCTGGATAGGAGAAGCCATTTCTAAAGGATTTAGGAGGAATCAGGATGAAAAATGGCCTATTCAAGAGGAGATACCAAATTGGGTTGGGGAAGCAATCTTCAGAAGTTTCAAAAGACATCGAAAACTTAGATGTTTTAATTGTGGTAAAATGGAACATTTGAGTAGGAATTGTAGACAAAGCATTCCCAGAAATAATGCATCTACGAATAATACTGCAGACTGCTTTTGGCAAGATTGCCATTTTTATTTATGTTGATCCTACCAATCCAAGAGCATGGGAGAACTTTCCGTTTTCTGGTATCTTCTTTGATTTCTTTCTTTAAAGACACAAAGTTCTTGATATACACGTCTTTAATTTTCTTGGTTAACATTATCCCCAGATACTTGATGCTGTATTTGGCTATTGTAAAGGGTGATGTTTCTCTGATTTCTTTCTCAGTCACTTCATCATCTGTATATAATAGGGCCACTGATTTTTTTGAGTTTAGCCTTTTATCCTGCCACTTTGCTGAAGGTGTTTATCAGCTCTAGGAGTAACCTTGTGGTGTTTTTTCGGTCACTTATGTAAATTATCATATCATCTGCAAATAGTGAATGTTTGACTTCTTCTTTTCCTATTTGTATCCCCTTTATCTCCTTTTGTTGTCTTATTGCTGTAGCTAGAACTTCAAGTACAATATTGAAGAGATATGGAGAGAGTGGACAGCCTTGTCTTGTTCCTGATTTTAGAGGAATTGCTTTGAGGTTCTCTCCATTAAGTTTGATGTTAGCTGTTGGTTTACTGTATATTGATTTTATTATATTCAGGTACATTCCTGTTATCCCTGATCTCTCTAGGACCGTTATCACGAAGGGGTGCTGGATTTAGTCAAAGGCTTTTTCAGCATCTCGTGAGATGATCATGTGGTTTTTCTTTCGCAGATTGTTAATATGGTGGATTACCTTGATAGATTTTCTAATGTTGAACCATCCCTGCATTCCTGGGATGAAGCCTACTTGATCTTGGTGGATGATTTTTCTGATGTGTTCTTGAATCCGGTTTGGGAATATTTTATTGAGTATTTTTGCATCAATGTTCATGAGGGAAATTGGTCTATAGTTCTCTTTCTTAGTTGTGTATTTGTGTGGCTTGAGTATCAAGGTAATTGTAGCCTCATAGAAAGAGTTTGGCAGTGAGCCTCAAGCGTCTATTGTGTGGAACACTTTGAGGAGTATTGGAATTAGCTCTTCTTTGAATTTCTGGTAGAATTCTGCACTGAAGGCATCTGGGCGTGGGCTTTTTTATTTGCGAGACTTTTGATGACTACTTCTATTTCATTAGGGGTTATAGGTCTGTTTAGATTGTTTATCTGTTCTTGATTTAGTTTTGGCAAGTGATGTCTATCCAGGAAATTGTACAATTCCTTTAAATTTTCAAATTTTGTGGAGTACAGATTTTCAAAGTATGCCCTAATGATCCTCTGGATTTCCTCAGAGTCTGTTGTTATGTCCCCTTTTTCATCCCTGATTTTGTTAATTAGCATGCTCTCCCTCTGTCTTTTGGTTAGCTTGGACAGAGGTTTATCTATTTTGTTGATTTTCTCAAAGAACCAACTCTTTGTTTTATTGATTCTTCGCGGTGTTTCCCTGTTTTCTACTTGATTGATTTCAGCCCTCAATTTGATTATTTCCTGGTGTCTGCTCCTCCTGGGGGAGTTTGCTTCTATTTGTTCTTGAACAATCAGCTGTGATATTAATTCTCTAG